>NC_043705.1:62147170-62164592 GCF_006229205.1 Suricata suricatta | reverse complement strand
ACATTTCAAAGAAAATTATATTGTGATATTAAAGGAAAAGCTTTATTGCAAAGGCAGATCATAGCTCTTTTGTAATAAAAGAAATAAAAAGGAATACTGATTAGTAGGAATGAGTAAAGTCCCCCCTGTGTTAAAGCATAAGATACAGGAGGTTAATTTTTACTCACCAGGTTCTAAAATTGCTCACATAAATTTTCTCATTTATTCATGTAAACTAGGCTACCTGTTGTGTGAAGAAAAATTAAGGATTCAGCAAAGAAAAATGCACCCTAAATTTATGGTTGTAATTTTAGAGTTTGAACCAAAGTTATCTGAACATTTGGCCTTGGAGCTGCTCTCTGGTGATTTTAAACATGAAAAAGCCAGGGAAGGAGCTGAAGTGAACTGTAACATTGACCTTTACTTGGTGTGTACCTTACATTGGGCCTGGAAACCCGCCCAACTTCTACACGTTTCTCATTGTTGAACTTTCTCCATTTGTGAGGTGGAAGCTCACAGGACCACCTCACTTCGACAGCATCACTGGAGGGACTCCCCAAAAATGCAGACTCCAGACCTTACCTCAAATACTCTCGGTCAAAATCCCTTGTGGTTGGAGCTGGAGAAAATGCACTTTAAATCAGCTGGCAGTACGATTCTGATGCTCACTCAAGTTTGAGAAACACTCCTTTATGGAACATCAGTGGTGAAATAGTCTACTGTATGCAGTTTTATAAAAGACAGTCTCGTAGGATTCATAAATACAATGGTAAGGACAGTAAGCCATAGGAATGTGATCATTTGGGAGCAAGTTGTCTCAGCTGCCAGAGAGGCCAACATACAGGAGGCCTCGACCTCAGACATTCTCCTTCCTTAGCCTTAATAGAACCTTCCGTTGGTCCAGCCTCTGCTTGCCATCCCAGATTTGACACCCAAACTTCTGAAACTCATCAGCACCATTAGAAGGACCTAAGGATTTCCAAATTGTTAAATCCATCACAGCCATTTTTCTCTGCCTTTTTTTGTATTCAACCATTATAAAGCTGAAACTTGTTTCATATTTGATGTCTGTATTTTATGAGTCAAGCCTATTTGCTCATGTACCTCTCCGGGAAGATTCACTAAGGCTAACGTCACTATTGGGACTATCTCTGAGAATTGGATGATTGGGAGATGCTTTATGCTTTTTAAGTGGTATACTGCATATTGTCCATTCTATACACTAATCAAATTAATTTTTCAAGCATAATAAAAATTAACCCTGTATTTATGCCCCACATATTAAACTCCTTAATGACTTACCCTTTGGCTCTTCTTTCTAACTCCAGTAAGCCTACCCACAAAATTAAACTCCTTAAACGTTTAATGAGAGTTTTGAAGCAGACAAAAGTACCTTTACATTGCAGGTTTGTACTTTTAAAAAAGGTACTATTTTGAAACTTTACCGACATGTTTCCTTCAAAGTGCTACAGTGCTTTTTTTTTCATCTGTCATTAGACTGGACTTCTTTAAGGACCAAAAAAGGATTCACCTCAGACATGCTTCCAAGGAGATCAAGTCACTGAAAGATGGATTGCTGAAGTTACTTAAAAATCTAAATGCGAATTAAGATATACTACAACTAGCTGCAATATTGGCAAAGGGTTCTGTCACAAACTGTCCCCTACTAGCCCAGATGCTTCACAAAGTTTCTGTTTTGCTACTGCTCTTAAAATGGCACCTCCACAGAACAAGTCTAGATAAACAAACATTGCAAAGCTCCTTTGTCAGTTCAATAAACATGTCCTTATTCATCCAGCTAAGCCATTATGCTGGCCGGATTTTTTGTTCTTTAAAGTAATCTACCTCTCTTTCTCTCTTATTTTTAAAAATGTTTTAATGTTTAGTTTTGAGAGAGAAAGTAAAAGAAAGCATCAGGAGGGGAGGGACAGAGAGAGGGAGACACAGAATCTGAAGCAGACTCCAGACTCTGAGCTGATAATAGAGACTCCAACTCATGAACCACAAGATCATGACGAGCCAAAGTTGGACACTTAACCGACTGAGCCACCCAGGTGCCCTAAAAGTAATTTAAGTTGTACAATACTTGATTTCTAAAACTTAGCCATTGTGAATACTGAATTATTACAAGCATTAAATGGGGATAAACCCCAACTTTTGGTAAGCATCAAGCCATCTATTATCAAACCCAAGATGTACAGACTTAAAACGTTTAAAATACTGGAGAGGATCAGCCCAGGTCATTACATTCTGAATTCAGTTTCTAATTCTTTCAGTCCCTGCTGCTATTCCTTTCTCTGAGATTTTACAGTAAACGTGTATCTAAATGATGCAATTTAGTGCCTAATCATTTTTCATTCTTAAAATATTTTACATACATAGATATCAATTTATAAAGTATAAATATACAAGTGTGTATTTCTAATATGGTCTTACACATGTGTGTGCATAAATATATAGCATGCTTTAACTGTCTTGTCCCATTTCTACTAATAAATGTTAAGGTCTCTCAAGGCAGGAACCATACCTCATACTTCTTTGCCCTTCTCCACAGCATGAACACACATGGGAATGGCAAAAGGGTACACGAAAAGCACATTGCCCAGTAGAAAGTGCCATTATATATTTTGATGGTCAATTGCTTTCCTAAGTCCACACTGCAAATAGATTAATAAATCAGTGGAATATAAACCCAATAATCTCTCTCTGCATCCCTATTTTCCTCCATCCAACCATTTCCTACCAAGAACTTCCCCCAGTTCTTTAATAGTTGCTCATCTTTAAGTGGATCTTGAGAAACTTAACAGAAGACCATGGGGGAAGGGAAGGGGGAAAAGTTACAGAGAGGGAGGGAGCAAACTATAAGAGACTCTTAGATACAGAGAACAAACTGAGGGTTGATGGGAGACAGGGGAGAGGGGAAAGTGGGTGATGAGCATTCAGGAGGGCACTTGTTGGGATGAGCACTGGGTGCTGTATGGAAGCCAATTTGACAATAAATTATATTAAAAAATAAATAATTATCCTTTATCAGAAAAAAGACTGCCATTCTTAAGGCAGACCAAATCTTTAGATTGAATAATATACTTTAAGAAGGTTTAAATTAAATATGCTCATCATCATTTTCAAGAAATAAGAGTATTACTGTGCTCTTATGTGTATTTCAACAATGACTTAGGGACAATGTGAAGCTTAAATTGAAGAAACAAAAATTTGCTCATGTTGCCATCACTTAAATCCAAATCCACTGTTCAGGCTGACCAATTCTAATTGTATTACAGGGATGGTGCTCATTTTTTTATGCGAACACGAAAACATGCAGACTCTGTTACAGAAATAGTTTGCTATCAAATGTTAATAATGTAGAAACAGAGGCATGCAGAATTTAAATATATTGTACCAAATCACTCAACAACTTGAGGACTGTTCTCAAAATCATGGAGAGTTGTGGGAAAAAATCAGTAAAAATGCTATAATTTAGGCCTCATTCTCAAAGTGGTGGGAGGGGGTCCTCAGAAATATGAATTTAATTTTTTAAAGTTTATTTATTTTAAGAGAAAGCAAGAATGCAATCAGGGGAGGGGCAGAGAGAGGGAGAAAGAGAAAAATCCCAAACAGACCCCACACTGCCAGCCCAGAGCCCTGTTGAAACTTATGAACCCTGTGATCACGACCTGAGCCGATATCAAGAGTTGGATGCCTAACTAACCGAGCCACCTAGGCACCCCAGGAATCTGCATTTTAAACAGCTCTAAATAATTCTACTTTGGCTCGAAAAACAGACTGGGGAATGTTACTTTATGCAGCATATCCTCTCCAGAATAGATTTAAACATAGTTGAAATAAACCCTAAGAATTCCAAGTCCCTTCTGTTTCTATTATATAGCTAAGACTTTGGTGATAAAACTGAAAATAATGCAGACATTCCCCACAAGATCAAATGTTTCTCCCACCCCATAATGTTTTCTCTGTGGTGGATAATACAAGTTTTAACCTAGTATGTATTTACACATCAAATCATAATGATATTATCTTATTTCATGACTGCTCCTTTATCTTTAGAGAAGCAAAATACAGAGCTTTTTAGGCAAATGAAAATAAAGATGGCTAAAATTCACTGAACATTCCTAAAACTCTAAACACTTTACATATATTAACTCAAGACAACTCTCTGGTGGTGGCTACCACCATCTTTATGGAAAGAAGGGAACCCCAAAAAAAATGTACCTTGCTGTTAAAGAGAGTGGTGGTACAGGCTTGGAATATGGAACTGGCATGCAAATTCACATCCTTCATTATTGTGATGCTATAAGCCCAGCACATTGTTTATTTAATGTAAGGCAACTATGACAATTGCAAACAGTACCTCGTTTGGTACCTGAAAAAGAAGTCCCTGCTTTAGGTCAGGTTTCCTAAAAATGGAGCATGAGATGGGTAACTTGCATCAGTTTTCTATCACTGCTTTAACAAATTACCGTAAACTTGGTGACTTAAAGGGACACAAATCTATTATCTCACAGCTCTGGAAGTCAGAAGTCTCACAGTTCTCCCTAAGGTAAAAATAAAGATTTGGACTGGGTGGTGTTCCTTTTTTGAGGCTCTAGATGAGAAGGTTTTTGTTTTTTCCTTTCCCAGCTCCTAGACTGCAGTTTTGGGCTCATAACACATTTATTCCATCTTTAAAGTAATCAACAGGGCATCTCTCTAAACATTTCTTTATAATGACAGCTCTGTCTGACTTCTGCTCCTCTGTTCCACTGTGATTACTACAGTGGGTCCACTCAGATAATCCAGGATAATCTCCCTATTTAAAGGTCAGCTGATTAGCATTCTTAATTCCATTTGCAACTTTTCCCCTTTGTCATGCAACCTAACATATTCACAGATTCTGGGGGTTAGTATCTGGATGTTTTTGAGGGCCATCATTCTGCCTATCACAAGACTTTTACCTATGTGCTTTATTAAGAGATGCTCTCAGTACAACAGGAAGGAGGGAAGCACTATAGGGCTGGAGAAGAAAGCTAAGTCAGCATGTGATCTCAGCTGGAGACTAGCATCAGCCTGAACCCAATTTAGGCAAGTGCCCAAAGACAATTATCAGGAGAGGAACAGTTTGAGTCATCATGAGGCAACACTCACAGCAATTGGAGATTGGGTGCCACTTCAGCTAAAGAGCCTATGGGCAGAGTAACAATGATATCCACTATAGACCCATTATGGGTTGAATTGTGTTAAGGACACTGTCACATTGTGTTGGGACCCACACTGATGACATCATCTTAACTTCATTCTTCCCGTTGAATTGTATCTACCCCCACATTCTCTTTGCCAAAAATTTGAAGTCTTAACCCTTAGAATGTGATCTTTCCTAAGCAATGTGGGTGGTGTCCTTAAAGAAGGGAAATGTCGACACACAGATGGGCACGCACAAGGGGATGATAATGCGAAGACACATGGCGGGATTGCCACGTGAAGATAGAGGACTGTAATGACAAACCTGTAACTCGAGGAACACCTGAGGTTATTACAACTATATATGAGGCACAGGACAGTTCCTTCAGAGCATAGCACTGCCAACATCCTCATACCTCTAGCTTTCAGAACCAAGAGACAATGAATTTCAATTGTTTTAAGCCTCTCAGTTTGTGGCACATTATTATAACAGCCTTTGGAAAATAATATAAACTCCACATCACACAACCTAGAAAAGAGAAAGGAAGTAATTATGGAGTCACTTTCCTTGGAATTTTATTCCAAGCAGTTTCCTTCCACATTGTCAAGTGGCAATTTTTAGGATTTCCTTTAGCTATGAAGTCATTAACTTGAACTCCTCCACTGGACTTCAGTGACCCTGTGACTTAAAGGCAAATTTTGTGATTCTACTTCTGAAATCTCTCTCTTCCCTACAAGTGTTCTGAGAATAGATCCATAGCCCTTTCTTTAATCAGTTACAAGGTGTTTTTGCCTTCAAACCAGTCAGTTCTTTGTAGACTGGTATTATCCCTACTCACATCCGTGGAACCTAGCATGTAGGTTAATATAACAGAAACTTTGAAGGAATTATTGAATTGCTTTTCTATCCTTGAGAATGCCCAAAGGACATTAAGCAGTACTTCTTTTGTGCTCAAAGATTAGTTACAAAAAAAACAGGAAAGAAGAGCCTAAGACAATGTAGTAAGCCAGGAGATAATGGATTGGGTCAGAAATAGAGTGACATGAGTCCTGTAGAACCAGCCTTTAGCCCTGTGAGCAAGCTCTTAGCATTATAATTGAAGAATTATGAAATGGAGGCATGATTAGAAGTAACATTGGTCCAAAAACTTCAGGACTACAATAAAATTTTAACATAGTTCAAAGGAAAAAAAAATCAGCCAAATAAACGACTTGGCAATTGTCAGAGAAAAGAAATTTCTCCAAGGCTGTGAAATTACATGATTATATGGTGCTAGGAGATGTTGAATTCTACCACTCTTGACCCAGGCCTTGCAGGATAAACAAAGCCTATGTTTTATGCTGACCTAATACTACTTTAAAATTATAATTGAATTACTTAAATGTCTTCTACTACTGTGCCAAAAGTAGAACCATAGGACTCATAAGAAAAAAAACAACAACCTTGTAATGAAAAGACTGAGGTGTCATAATTTCTATTCCAATCAAGGCAGCCAACAAAATGCACCATTGCCAAGCCCAGCTTTTTTATGCTGACCTTTAAATAGATTTCATTTATATAAGAGAAGTGTGTAAGCACCATGGTGTGGAGAAGCTGAAATATATATATTCAGTTCTGTAATCCAATGATGTGCTTTCAGGCCCATCATGTCAATTTCACCTAAGCCTTCCACACTCATTTTATTGGCTTTCATCATAGATCAAAATACAAAGGATACACATTAGAATCATCTTAGAGAACACTTACATATTCAGGGGAAAAAGTACGAGCAAGGTTAAAAGGAAACAACATTATCATTGAAATATTACAGTCAGAAAACAGATTTCACTGCTGCTCTTCAAATAAAGAAGCATAGTATTCACCAAATCGCTCATCCATTTTTACTGCAGAGTCACTGCCCAGATACACAGAAGGGGGCCTATCCTCTCCTCCTCCAAATCAGGACTTTGTTCTGTCAGCCTGCACATCTTGTCTTGCCTCAGGACTCCACAGCTGCACCTTACCCTCCTACACCCTGTGTTTTGTTTAAACAAACATTTCTTCAAATGTCGAAGCATATCACCATCAACCTCTCAGAGCTGAAGTTCTGAAGATTATTTGTATAAAGCAGCTAAACACTACAGATCACTATTTGATGCATGTTTATGTGTGTATAAAAACACATTAATATTTTTGCATTATTCTAAAAACTCAACTACAATTATCACCTATTAAAATATCTTCAAGTACCTCAAGTACCCAGCATTGGATGATCAGGGTTCCTTTCCACTAAATTTTTAAGTCTGAGCAAGGATTTTTAGTTATTGACATTGGTGCTAATGCCTTCCTTCAGTGACATTTTGATTGAACAAAGGTGGAAAACTTTCTAAGGCTATTACCTCTGAGTTTATTATAAAGACTGGTAATTCTCAAGTGCATAGTAAAACTAAAATAATCTGTCAAATAATTCAAGACCTATACCAGTTTCTAAGATTAACTTGACATTCAGCACCCCTGTGGAGTTAGAAAATACCATATCACAGTGAATGCCATGGTTACCTTTCTGAGTAATATGTGTTCAGATGTTATGTTCAATTATGAAGGTGAATAGTGACTTATTTTGAAAAATTTTTTTTAATTTAAGAATTGATTTCCTTATTTGTTGTCTAGTCTTGTCAATGTGGGAATCTTGAGGATTTTCTGAAAGCAAATCTACAGTAGATGGTGAGGAGTAGAATGATTTCAAAGAAACAAGCCCTATGGAGGGCAGTCTGGCAATATTGTCAGAATTATAAATGTGTAACTCTTTGACACAGTAATCCCTCAATCAAAAAGTTCTGAAAATCTATTTCACAGGAATACTAGCACATGTAAGAAATGACAACTGCAAGCTAATTCATTCCCATATTGTTTAATAATTTTAATGATGGGAATTAATATAAATATGCAACCTTAGTGGAGTGACTACATTATGATAGATTTATAAAGTGGAATAAGATACAACTTTTAAAAAGAAATTTCTCTATATAATGACATGGGAGTATCATCAAAATATATTGTTAAGTGAAACAAAGGTGCAGAACAGTATGTATAGAAGGCTATGTTCCATGTAGAAAAGGTGGGTTTAAGATAATATATTTATATTTGCTACAGATACATCAAGAACATCAAGAAAGTAATAACAGTTCTTACCTATGTGTTGGGAGCAAGGGTTGCTTCAAACTGGATGACAGAGGATGTGGTAAAGGGACATTTTAACCATATTTGGTTTTATGTTTTGTCATTTCTGAACCCAAAAATATCTATGCATAAATTTTAGAAATATGAATGAAAATAGCTTTAAAAATAAGCGAATTAAAACAACTTCCATACAACAGGACATGCTAGAGTGATTGGAAATGTTATTTTACTGTCTAGAACCTGAGCACTCAGGCTACATAAGTTCTATTGTCTAGTGTGCCTGGAAAGCCTCCCATAAGATTTTTGGAGAAATCATGCTGTCATGATCCAGAAGAAAATTTCCCCAAGCTTGACTCACCCTTTGAGGGGGCTTTCCTCCACCCTACTAGTGATTTATCCTTTTCTCTCAAACTACCTCAGCTACAATCTGCTCAAGGTAGACATAGTCACCTTCCCCCTTTCTTCACATCACCTTTAAGACCTTGACAGTTGACTTGCTTAAACCTGCATGAATACCTATAAATCTCATTCTGAAGAAATATCATATATTGTTTTATTCTCCTACTCCAATGTCACCAATATTATACTTACCTTCCTCAGTTATGAGCATTTAAACAACTATCTATGAAGTAAAAACAAGTTCCACACTGTTAGGTATTATGAGGAATCCAAGACTAGGGTGTGCCCCAGCCACAAGAACATTACAATCCAGCCACCCTGCCTCCTTTAACTTAGTTTTTTTTTTCATATTGAATGAGTCCCTATACTAAGCACAAACTTTTCAGTTTTATTTCTTAAACTTTAAATTCCTTCTACCTCTACAAGTTCTCCAACTTGATAACAACCCCAGCTGTCTTTTATAGATCTAATTCTCTGTGCCAGTCATGGGGCTCATTCTGTTTAAATATAGCAAGTACAAGTTTCACTGACTGCAAGCTTAGTGAACCAAAAATGTAACTTTTTTTTCCCCATGACTGAACTTCTATTTCAAAACCCATTCCACTAGCAGCAGAGATGGAATCCTAATTTCCGAATGAACTAAGTCCATTCACAATTTTTTTCTGATCACATCTTCAGAGTTATATTGCTGTTGGGGTGGCGGGCAGTTGGAAATAAACTCATGTAGTGTCCAGTCTCTGGTAGGAGGAAGTATTTTGTGCTCAGCCATTTCCCAAGACCCCTCCTGCTCTGTTTTATTGTCTCATCTGACCAAAGATCACCATCCTTCCTCACGGCTGGTTCTGGGTTCTACCTGATTCCCCGACACCTGCTGTTTTAGTCCCCATCGCTCATGGAGTTCAATAGCTCCCCAGGTCCAGGGCTGCCAATGTACCATCTGCTCCAGTGCTCATCACAAAGGAAAACAGTTTCAAGCATGCAGGAGTGGATGTGGGCTAGTCCCAGAGTCCTCTATCTAGAAATAGCACATATCCATGTCTACTCTGTCACTCTTCCACCATGTCAATGTCCCCTCTAAAGCTGGTATATCACTAAATGTATCTGAGGGAACTATCTTCCTTTGAAGGGCAAGGTTGGTCATCCCTCCTTCCTAACTAGTCTCAGAATTTCCTTCTCACTTATGTCAGTACTCCCCTTTCCAACTTTTCTACTTTTTCTCCTGGCTCAGAGTTTGCTTTGGACTCTGTGAAAGAAAAATCCAATTTGACAGATATCCTTTCAAATCTCTTTGGTGCTTAAATAACAAGAACTACCTCTTTTGTTTTGACATGGTGCTACACTCTCCCTGAAAAGAAAACTACATCAGCTAATTCATTACAATCTTATCCCTGATGCACAAATAGTAACTCATTTGCTGTTCGCAGCAGCATTATAAGAAGATGTGATGAATTTTAGCTTATAGAAACTGAGGCTTGTTTTCCCAAGGTCATGAAGTTAGTAAATGAGCAGAGTATTAGTTGAACCCAGAGCTTTCTGTACCCAAAGTTTATACTTTGAATTTTTTTTTTAAGATGGCTTCATGCCCAGTCCCGAGCCCAACACAGAATGTCACATGTAGGACTTGAACTCATGACCCTGAGATCAAGACCTGAGCTGAGATTAAGAGTCAAATGTTCAACCAATTGAGACACCTAGGCACATCCCCCCCCAAAGTTTATACTTTTAACCATTACTTTTTCTAGAAAAGAGTTTTTCTCCTAACTTCTCATGGAAAGTCATACTTTCCTAGCTTAAATGATTCTGAATTTGTGTAGTGGGAACAAATATCTAAGCCTGTTGGCATATTTGGTCACTTAACCACTTCTTTTTTTGGTTTCTATAGTGTACAGATTTTATAGCTTTTCACATTAGTCAGATACAATCAGTGCTATTACTTTCAAATTTGGTTTCAAATTTTCTTCTACATTCAGTGTTTAGAGATTCTATTTTGGTGAATCTAGTTATTTTCTAAAGCAAAATTTTACTCTCTCTTCAAAGAGTTTACTTCCTCCGTAGGGTGGCTCTCCCCTGAGGCATTGACATGACCTTTATTCTCTTTCCCTCTTTGGCAGTAGTGTCCCTGACTCAGGATGCTGCCCCATGTTTCAGCACATTTGGGGTGATTTTTCTACTGCTCATTCTGCTCCTTCCAATTCTAAGGAGTTCCCTTTCTTCAAAGGACTTCCAAGGACATTGTGCAGGCAGAAATAGAGCATGGGCACTGTCGCACCTGCACAGTCTAGCGAGTATCTGCAGTGCCTTTGATCCCAGTGCCCACAGATTAGGCAAATGAATCACCCAAAGCAGAATGGTTTCCCCTCACCTACTGTGCATTTCACCACCGTGACTTTGGAAGGGAAAGAAGGTAAAAAAAAAAAAATCTGGGAGGGGATTGAGAAGATGCAAAGGAAACAAAGACACAAAGGGGGAAAAGCTGCTTGGAAAGCAGATGACCAGGGTACAATTACAAAACGAGGGAAATGGAATCAAATCTGTGTGAAAGTAGGGATTCTAGAACACTATAGTCAGATGTATTTTATATGCCCATCAACAGATATATTACACCACACAAATTCCCAGTAGGTATATAGGGTAATGTCCTGATGATTGATAACTGCCTAGGGAAGTGTTGAATCAAAGAATTTCACGGCTCTAGGTTCAGGGTTCTCTTCAAGAGCAAAGCACAGTTAATTTTGGGGGACTTAGAAAGTAGATTCAGTCAGCCTGAGTTGAAGAAAACCTTAGGTGGAGGCATTTTAGATGATTTGCCTCAGTCCTTTTTACAATCAAACAGGCCGACTGTCATCTAAGTTATTCACTGGGATGGAGTTCAAGGCAACAAATATTTATGTGCACCTAACTAGGTATTGCTTGCTGTTTTGCATCCTAGGGATATAACAGTGTATTAGACATGATCTTGGGCCTCATAAAACCTAAAGGCTGATAGTGCAAAAAGGTTTATTTATGAGTTTTAGCCTGGATAAAATAAGACTTTAGATGGTGGCATAGACAACAGAAGTCAAACTTTGAGGTTAACTAATGCATGCTTTTTATATTTGCACAAATGGCAATTTCCCACTCACATGACATTTTGGTCAATCATTCTTATTTCTTTTAGTCAATCAACAGTGAGTAACTCTTCTGTACTAAACACTGTGAAATGTAATTTACCACAATTTCTTCAAATATTAGAATCATCTTTGTGGAAAAAAATATGGATTCTCTTGAAAAAAATTCTTTAGTGAGGCTAGAGTGTGCCTTCAAAATACAGAATCTTAGTACCCATTAGATATTCTTATAAAGAAATTTGGGAAATCTTTCCACAAAAATTCAAAGATAAAGTATCTTATGGAGCCTAATCCCAGAGATTGTACATTCTTTCATTGTTCTTTAATTAGATCTTCCTGTAACATTTGAAGGGGTAAAAATGTGAAATGTCATTTTTTTTAGGTGACTCTGAAATTGACACTACAGAAAATTTCACAGGTACAGTTCCTAAAAATATTGAGAGTAACAGATTTCTAAGAGGACTAACTGCAAATACAGTATTTATTTTTGAGTGAAAGTTCGGTATTCTTTTTAGAAAAAAAATCATTGCGTTAGAGTCACATGGTTTAGTTATAAGCATAGAATTTCGAAGCTGGAAGGCGCCGTGAAGATAATCCCCGCACTTAGAAATTCATGGGAAAACTGGACCCAGAGAGGCTTAGTGAGCTTCCCAAATTAATAAAACTAGTAAAAATAAGAGAACTAGCCTCGGCCATCTAATTATTAAAAAAAAACATGATTTCTACTTTATCATACTCCTCCCTCCTCAGCTGCTGAGAGAAAAAAACAAAGGGGTGTCCACAAACTTCAAGCTCTCCAAATGTGGGACTGGGCAACTTTAACTCATCATGGTATCCCCAACAGGTGGGACTGGGCAACTTTAACTCATCATGGTATCCCCAACAGGTAATATAGTGGAATGCTGAAGGTGAGGGGGGGTCATCTCCTCTCACCCCATTAAATGAGGTTATTAGTACAATATAATATTATTATAAATGGATATCTAGTTGCCCTTCCTTCACAGTATCTTGGCATTACAAAGCCCAGCACCCACCTCCACCTTCTCTCCCCTCTTCCCTCCCCCTTCTTGAAGCCCAAGTACACCGATATTTCTATGGGGTCTATGGAAGCCGTCTGAGTTACTACTACTGCCCTGATGTTCCCCGAGGCAGCACCAACATCAGCTGGAAACTCATTGGAAATGTAGAGTACCTGGACACCCCAGACCTACTGAATCGGAATCTACGTTTAACAAGTTCCCAGGGTGATGGATACGCACTTTAAAGTTTGAGAAGCACTAGCGTAGGGTCCGTATAAAATACACATTAGATATACATTTACTTCCTGTAAAGATGTAATAGCAAGGGAGTAAATTATATTTTAGGAGAGAAATAGAAGATTGACCACCTCTTTTTGAGGAGACAGATAAAATTTCATTTCCAAGTTGCAATTACAGTTTTCTTAGAAATAGTTTTTGTCCTGTATTTAATTTGTCCAGTAATACTAAGAACTTAAAGCCTAGAAAGATTTGATTATATCGTTGCCCTGAACTGACATGATTTTGGCAGAAACAAATGCAGTACAGGGCATTTCTTGAGGGCTAATGACATGTTAGAAGAAATGGCTGGTTTGAGACAAGACTGAAAGCAATTAATCCAACCGGTTATTAATTCTTAAGACATGGCTCATATTGAGGTCACTATTGTTTCATCAGCGGAGCACTGCAAAGAGAAGGAAACAAAGGAACAGTTCTATAGATCTTGCCTCATGCTCTAGGTGGTTTCATTTGTTGTTTGCTAATGTTTTCAGGAGACCCTCCTAAGAGAACCACTGCTTTGTTCATTAACCTTTCAAATTGCTTAATGTTTGCAGCACATTGTGCAGTAAGATCTATTGCTATTACTTCAACATTTCATTTAGTTCCTCTGTCACCCCTACCATGGCTAGGAAATGTACTGTCAGTTCCAAACTCATTATGTAAATACTACACCTAGGCACCATTACTCTGACTTCCATTAGCTCTACTCCACCATTATCCTGGCCTCCTGTGAATCAGAAGTGTCAAATTACATATGTAGATTTGTGGGAGTTTGAGTTTTGGTGGGAGACTTAGTGGTCTCCCACAGGCTCAGCAGAAAATCAATTGGATTTGAATCAAACACTGCATTCTGCATTTTCAAGTATTACTGTTCACACACAGCTTCTCAAGAAAAATCTTATTGCATAGAAGCCTTAAGAATTACCTTAGGAAATCTTTCATGTTTACAAAGCCAAGAAACAGCTCCCCTCAAAAAACATGCAGACCTGTGTATCTGTTGAAACTTCTATCTGAAGATGATTACTCCTAGGCTAAATAATGGATAAGACACTGGACTAAAGAAAAAATATTAAGACAAAACCAAGCAATCTCCAGGCTACCTTCTATCAGACCTTATGTGCATAAATCAAGTTATACATTATACTGCATGCAGCATGCCCTAAAAGCTCTCTGCCTCGCTGTGCACTAAAAAAAATATTTGAATTTCCTCAAGATTTTCATTTTCACATTCTTTGTAAATTGAGAAAATATCCTGTATTCATATGTTAAATCACTCTTTTATTCAAAACACAAGATTTAAAATACAAAAGACCATTTTTCATAATGAAAATATAAACAGGACTTAGTTGTTTCAGTCTTTCCAACTGATTTGGTTTAGTCATATAAATATGGCAGAGATGATCTAAAAGTGCTTTGCTGAGTACTTTTCCTTTTCCCCAACTCCTCATGCTGTAACTGATTGATTCCATCTCCGACCTGTTCTAACACTTTTACTAATGTTGGGTAAAATCTAAACATTTTCCATCAATGGAAAACAACCATGGTCTGAATGGAAGCTAATCTTTTCACAACTCCCTCCTCATCAACATGACTATTTCAATCATTGCCTGTGCACTGAATAAATATGTCTCACAAGTAGGTTTATCTTTAAATATATACAGATGTAATTTTGATTAAAAAATGACAAGCACTTAGGTGTTCTGTAATTTTGTCATTACCTTTTAATCTAAGTTAATCGATACTTCATTCAACTCTTAAGGATAGAATTGTTCATTTAAAAATTTTTGTAACTGATTTCTTGATTTAAACTGTGGGTAAAAATACTCCAGAGAATGGTAAATATTGTGTTTAAATGTTTGTGTGTCTTCTTTTGCTGCACAATAAATCCCTCAAGCACCACTGATCACCCAGGATGATCCTCCATCTTTGACCTGAAATAGGTCATCGTAAGTCAGATGTATGAACTGGGAGATGAGCCTTAATTTTTAAATTTTCATATGATTCCTCAATTTTCAGGCAATAAGGTGAAGGGTAATACATAAAGCAGAAACTTATTCTAGATGATTATATTTAGACCTTATACAAAATATATGTATTGTTCACATAAGAGATTTGTGGAAATTAGCTTTTACATCCACCTTTAACAAAGATGGTGAATGGTGACAGGCAAAAAAATATATATATATAAAATATACATATAGATTACAACAACTTCAGGTACACAACATCCACTACACATTTAAAACACTGTCCCCAAATACCTTAAAAAGCCTTTGATTTGTGGGTACTTTTTACCCGGTCAATAGATTTCTCTAACATTTATTATATTCTGACATCCAGAGATATTGATCCAAACATATTTTATCACTGAAAGCAGCTGATGTATTTAAGCATTTTGTTTTTAGTGCATTTTTTATCTAGGAGATCTACCCCAAGACTCATGACTCTTAAGTGCTATGTAAGGCAGCAATTTCTTGATGTTCATTTAAAGCATGGAGTTAGGAATATTAGATTCTGATTTAATTGACTCTTTTTTCAGTCATAAACTCTTATGGACTCCTACAAATCCTGGTATTGGAACTGACCTAAGGTGATAAGTTTATTAGAGAAAATATTTGAGGTGATATGTATTTTCACCAAACTAACGTTTTGAATAAATGACCTGGTCAAATTAAGTTAATTGTTTCATTAATAAACTCATTGATTTGTTTGGTTAAATAAGCAGTAAATTTACACATGGTCATCAGTTTAAGTCTCGTGACACTTTTTACTGTTAACTTTTTCTTCCAAATAGTCATTCAGAATCCAATGGTTTAAAATGTAAGTGGGAGGTGCCTGGGTGACTCAGTCAGTTAAGTGTCTGACTCTTGGTCTCAGCTCAGGTCATGATCCCATGGTTGGTGGGTTTTGAGCCCCACTCAGTCTCTGGGCAGAGTGCAGCCTGCTTGGGATTCTCTCTCTCCCTTTCTCTCTGCCCCTCCAACTCCCCTGCTCACACAAATACACACACACACACTCCCCCAAATAAACTCTAAAATACAAAAAATAAAGTAAAATGTAAGCTGGGATTTGGGAGTAATTAAGATTGGAGGAAAGAATGCCAGGAATGGCATTCTGAAATTTTGGGTTAAGCAACACTTTAACGTAGCTTTCCTTATAAGGTGGATGAATTAACTGTATGATTTGGGGCATCACTAGTGACTATCAGTCATTTAGGCAGCACATGTGAAATATTAGACAAGACAGTAAAACAAAGAAACCAAATCAAAAGCTCAAAAAAAAAAAACTTTTTTAAAAGTAAATTAACCCATTACTTTATTCATGTCAGTTTCCAAATAGCTAATGGGGATATTTGTACGTGTTGTGTATTAGCAATATAACTTAGCCAAGGTGCAATTTGGAGGAAGAGATGGTGGCAACAAAGAGGAAAAAAGAATGGGTGAGAAGGTGACTGATTTGTGAGTTTATGCATATGTATCTTTTCACTAGTCATCTAGGCAATACTCTTGACTGATCCCATCAGAAAGTTTTAGTTTACAATCATTGATCAAGAGGAGATTCCCTGATAGAGAAAGAGTAAACCCAAAATCTCTTGCCTCCTTTTAATTTGCTCAGTGTTGTAATCAGTAACCAAGATATGTCCACAAAACTGTATGGGACATTTGACTACACTAAGAATAAATGGAATAAAACAACTACTTATGCATCTTTCTGTGTTATCATCAGCCACTACTGAAAGTACTAAAATAATCCTCTTCGGTCTATGATACAGCAGAAAAATAGAAAACATTTGATTTTGACCATTTGAACATTATATATAACACACTGAGTTTCTAGTATGTCAGAGACTCCTTTAAGTAAGATAAGTATAGTCTAGGTCGTTGTTCTCAGTTGCCAATTAATGAGGCTCCAATAACAGAATTCTTTCTACAATAAGGACAAGAAATCCAAACCAAAGTGCATTACTTGGGATATGATGTATCTAGTTGGGAGGTCTTCAGGGATCCATCCACTCATCTGTTATTAAACATCTATTTGCTGATTACTTTGTGAATTCCCGACCCCATTGGAGAAAGAGAGCACCTACTCTTATGTGACTTGTTTTCTAATGAGGCATGAAGAGAAAACAGGAGTGCCTGGGTGGCTCAGGAGGTTAAGCATACATATGATATCGGCTCAGATCATGACCTCATGGTCTGTGAATTGCAGCCCCACATCGGGCTCTCCACTAACAGTTTCTGGGATCCTCTGTCTCCCTCTCTCTCTGCTCCTCCTTTGCTTCTCTCTCTCTCTCTCTCTCTCTCTCT
>NC_043705.1:62120887-62147070 GCF_006229205.1 Suricata suricatta | reverse complement strand
AGGGGAAGAGCACTGGGTGTTGTATGGAAAACAATTTGACAATAAAATATTATGGAGAAAAAAAATAAAATAAAATAAAAAGCAAAAGAAATTGCAAAAAAAACAAAAAACAAAAAAAAATGTAAACTGAAAAATTAAAAAAGAGAGAAAATACATAACCACAATTATAAAAACTTGTTAATTCATGCTATGAGGGAAAGAAACCAAGTTAAAAAAATATATATGTGTATATATATGTATATATATATGTATATATGTATATATATGTATATATGTATATACATATGTGTATATATATATTTATATTTATAAAGTCACCTATTTTGGCACCAGGTGGATACTACGAACAGTCTGTGACCTGGTTTAGAGGAAACACAGTGCTTATAATGAGTTTGAACTCTGACAAGAAATATGCAAGCCAAGGAGTCACAAAGTTACTTTTGACACATAAGGTAAATCTGCAAACAAATGTAGATGGTGAAACTTAATAGCTCTGTAGACAATGTTGCAGGGGTCACAACTCTCCTTTAATGAACCATTAACACTTACAGATATGCATTAAGATGATGTTGAGATTAGGACACAGCAAGAGGAGTATAAATTTAATGATCTGGGTGATGTTCTAGTTCAGGTACAGGCCTGAACCTCTGATCCCTATGTAATGAACAGTATTATAGGTTCCAGTGATGGTAGAAGAGCCTTGGGACCAAAAAAAAAAAAAAAAGACACCCTCAAACTCTGAGCAATGCTATGTGAATAGATATTGCATGCTTTTCTCTGACACCTCTATCTTCTTCACTTACTGATTTATAACAGAAAGACAAGGATACTTTATTGAAAGCATTCATTTATTCATTTAATCACTTATTAAACAAACACTTAATGAGCACATATTCTAGTTCTTCCTAAACCTAGCTTGGTATACACTAAGCAGGTTGTCAATTAGTCCGAAGAACTATAACACAGTAAAACCATCCATGTGTATTACTCATGGCAGGCCTGCTATGGATTCCTACAGGGCGGAGGGGTACATGGTACAAGGCTTTAGGTTACTTACTGACAGCTTCCTTTGGGGACCACACAGTTTTGATTAATAGTTTACAGTTTTATTAAATTTTATAGACATGACCTAAGACTACTTGCATATTTAGGAAAAATGCCCATGATGAATCCTAACTTGAGACTGTGAACATTCAGGATAAGATCACTTTATTCATCGTACATGCAATATTGAGCTGTAAGTGAACAAACAATATTTGGATAAGACAGACATAACAGAGACACCAGTAAGAAGTCTTCTATTGTAGTTAGCATTGGTTTAGGCCTTCTCTTAAGACTAGGTTCAGGTTTTATTTTTTTAACTAAGGAGAATGTTTGGGGTTTGGGGACGGGATAGCAGAAAATTATAAGAGGAAATATTACTAGATTAGAGTCACTTATCCTCAAGATGAAAAAGCTATAATTCATTATGTAAATTTGTACAAAGCCACTAGATCAGGGATGGCAGACAAATTTGTTCTATAGGCCCACGATGAGTGGTGTAGGGAGGAAAGTGGAAGAAAGAAATGAACAAAAACAAATGTAATTTGCTTGTACTAATGCATTTGGTCAGAGGTTATTAAAATGATTTCTCCCAAATGAACAAATCTAAGAAACTTATTGAATGCTCTTTCCCAAAATATTAATTAATGTTTCAGCATCACAGAAGGAGCTATTCCTATCCTAGTAGTCATTCCAACATATTTCTGCTTGAGGCCCAGAGCTATAACCTAATGGTCTTAAAATAACAATTGTCTACCTCTGTTGGATTTGAACTATGTGCCATGCATTGTTGTAAAACTTTCCATTCTACATCATGTCAACCCTGTGAATTAACTATTATTAAACCTATTTACCAGTGAATTAACTCAGGCATGAGAGTTCAGGCCTCTTGCCCAAGGCCACTCAGATATGGAAGAGCCCAAACTGAAAGCCACCGAGCACCACACCTTTCCAATGATTTCTGCAGAACATGAGGCTTGTGTAAGTTCCTTTGCTAGGAAGCTGTATCAGGAAGGAAGGCAGTGCATACACACTTTGTGATGTTGTATATACAGGTCATGAGAATGCTGGAACCCAGTTGTTTTTGAAATTAGAATCCCAAGAAAATAAAGTTGCACTGACCAGCTAAAGTTTTAGTCACTATTCAAAATCTAGCAATAACTTTATCCAAAGCATAGCCTTTATTTAGGATTAGTAGGCAGTGAAATATGTATGCTGATAAAGTTACTTGCAAATGTTAAATTACTAAGTACAGAGAATTTCAATTACTCTGGCCCAATAGGGGCTAACAATAGTTGAATCATTAAGAAAGGGTTTATGTACCTGCAAGTAATAAAATACCATTTTCTCTGAGATTGAGGTCTCTAAGGCAAATTCCAACTTAGTCATACAAAATAAATGAGGTAAATAAGATCAAACTTACTAAAGGTATTGTCTATAGTTCCAAATATTTGAGAACTTGATATACCTAAAAAGATACATTTGAAATTAATGGTGCATGAGGATGGAACTTTTAAATGTCAGCCTTGTAGTGAAGGTGAGTGGGATCAGATGATGGAGGTTTATTCAATTTTAGGAATGTGCTATCTTAAAATGCTTTTGTTCTTGCTAAATAATCTTTTACCTTCATGGAAAATATTAAGTCAATAGTTCATTTATAGAAAATTTTCTGTGGATGGATAAGTGAGGTGGAGGTCTTGGGAAAGTATTAAAAAGTAGACTAGCTGCAGCAAATATTCACTGTATTGCCTCATTGTCCATTAGCGCTGTCTAAAGAGACGTCCTGAAACCTGACCCCTCCACAAATGTTCTCATACATTTTAATAGACTCGTGGCTTGCATTGTCTTTCCATATCTTAATAAATCCACTCTTCATGACGTTCTTTCCCTTTCCAGATATAGTTAGGTTGCTTTACTCTCTTTTATCTCTACTATGCCAAGTGGTTCTTCCTGGTATCGGGTCAGAATCACTCAAGTCACTGGAACATAAATGCCTCCGCATCTGCTGCCACCTCCAGGGTGTCAAGGGCATGTGGAGTTCTGTAAAGTTCTTGAAAAACTGTTTGTTTTGTTGTTTTTTTCCTTTAAGTTCTTATTCTAGCAAGCCACCTTTTGACTCCTGGTGCCTGACCCATGTTATGTAATTGGAGACACCATCACTGGCATTGATTCAGGGGTGCTACCAGAAGTGCTTTGCCCTCTTTTATGTCTGTGTTCATGTTCACATTTCTGTGTTTTTGTATAGGTCATAGAATTCAGGTTTTGATGTACATTTTTGAACTGAGAAAAACTGTAGAATTCAGAGTGTTTTCCAGGGTTATGTGTTGACTACATGGATCTATAACTGCTGTCTACCAGTGTTCCTACCTTCTCCCGCAAACCCCTTGCCCCCCCCAACACCTATCAGGCTAACAGTTATGGAGATCCTTCCATAGTCTTCTGCCTATACTCTCACAGTAACTCTGTGTGTGTCGAGTACACTGCTTTAGGAGACCCATAACTCTCCACTCTGTTTTTCTCCATGCCCTAATCCTCTCCCCAACATCCACTGTAATGACCATTACCGCTGCCACAGTCAGACACATGCAGGTACACACATACACCCACACCATGCCTTCCTATTGGAGATAGGCCCCTTTTCTCTGAAATGATCACTCACCTATCTCCACAATGACATTTCACTGTCTTACAGTCTTTCTCGGGTCAGCAACCCAATTAAATGAAATAATTCTTAGGTGCCAATGAGTTATTTTAAAAGGAATACTGACATTTTAAAAGCAGCTTTTGTATAACTATATTATGTTTTAATAGTGAATTTTTACTTGTAGAATCTCAGGCAAAAGGACACATGTTAAAATAATCCCTTTTATAGACTGACACTTTTTTTCAGTTGCTTGGCCTAGGGAAGATAATACAATGAGATGGAAAAACCTGCTAGGGCATTCAGGAGGACTGGGATCCAAATTCAGTGTTGCCACTAAGTGATATAGTAGAAATGTCGAGCTAAAGTCACAAGGAAATGGAGTTGTTTGGCATTAAATAGCATTCTATAATGTTCTGTTCTTAAAATGGAGTTCATCCCCAGTGTTTGTAATGTGAAACCAGGGTATGGAGGAGAAAAAGCGTATTGGAGGGGAACAATTTCAGTAAGAGAATGAGAAACAGAACTACTTTTACAAATGGAAGACAAATCAAAATACATGTACTTTCATAGCATCTATAAATTTCAAATGTGAATGTTTTTTATCAAATGAGTTTTCATGAAAACAAGCTAGAAGAAGCCATTAATATATTAATAGGAGCTTTAAGAATCATGTTCAGAGTAATTCAATCTACTGTTTCTCAGTCTAAGTTGATAGTGCCCACAAGTGAATCTATTTTCTAAATGGATGGGCCTTTAAAAATTGTCAATTAATCTTAAAGCCAAAAACTCTGCAGTTCACAAAAAATAAAGGTCTTATTTAAGGACATTTAGTTATGATTACATGTAGACCACAGGTATAATGCTTTACAACAATTTGTCAGCATTTCTATGCTGTGTCCTCAGTCAAAATTTTGAAGCAAGGAAATGCTTAAATGAACACCTATGAGAATTCAAGTTCATCAACATAAAGTAATTGTGAGCATACAAAGCATCCTTCTGCCATTCATCACCTATACACAGTCTCCCAACCTTTAAAATAAAAAAAGATGTGCTGGAATCTAAGCAAAAATTTTTCACCTCAAAAATAAGACTTAAGATAAATAATGACTTGGTCCTGATATGACATCGTAAAGAAAGAAAAGAAAAAGAGAGAGAGAGAGAGAGAGACCATTTAATTTATTTCTATGGGAAAGACCTAAAGGAGAAAATACAATGAATAAATAAATGATTATTTGCCACCTTCAGAGTCTTCTGAAACCAGAGGAATGTTTGATGACAGCATCTTTTATAGGAGGTTGAGGAACAAGTTCTAATTTTTTTTTAGTCCAAAAGAACAATGCAGAAAGACTGTACTCAAACTGATGAGAAAATTAAATTTTCAGGACTATCAATATGACAACTTCTAGCAGGGAATCCAATTGCAAAGATGGATTTTTTAATTGAATGAATTAAAACTTCGAGAAAGGGAGAAAAATTGATAATACTTCATTCCCCAGTCCTAAGTTTTTCCAAGGTTCCTCCAAGGCCAACTTAGCAATCAATTTCCTCTGACCTTCTTCAACTGTTCCCTTCTGGATTTTTATGGGATTATTTGCCTTGCATAGTCTTATTCTTTGTGATGTATTACTCTAAATACCACTATAGTCTTGGTCTATCCAAAAGTATACTCATTCTAATAAGATAAGCCTTCTAGCAAGCCTGAGAAAGAGATGCATGGAAACCAACCATTCTCACAGTAAGGCTCATGTATGCTCATTTCCAGCACTATAGTAAGAGTAACAAAAATTATGCAAGACACCTATTATAATCTAAGAGTTATTTCCATTTTAAAAAGAACTGTTATATAGGAAAGTTTAGTCTCTCTTTCCCCAGTACACAACTAGAAAGTGTTAAAATTGGAATAGTAACCAATTTCCGTCTTCCACCAAAACTCTATCTCTTGGATTGCACTTCCTGCCCTTCTTGTGCTCCACAGCAGAACATGCTACCTGCTCTGCTTACTCGTCAACACTCTTTAACTCAAGACTGATTATCCAATCCTTCCATCTACTACTTGGAGTTATGGGAGAGAATAAAAGCACAAGGAAACAAATAAATAGAGGGTGTTATTCTCAAGGATCTCAAATACTTTCTACCACTTAGAGAGCCAAATCTAAATCCTGGAACCACTTCAAGCTTCAAGACTTCCCACCTTGCCCCACTTTATTCATCCAATCTACTTGGACTCTCCACCTGGGCCAGTTTCTTCATGCCCCTCCAACTCTTGTGTCATGTTTATTTGTCGTAAAAACTTATTTCTCTCTTTAAAATTCTCTTTCCTCTATTCCCACTTGCTCATCAAAGTCTACTCTACCTCTGAGACCAACTCCAGCTCTAATCTTTCCCAATCTATTGTCCACTCTTCTAGATTCCCGACCTTCTTTTTTCTTGTCCTTCTGAAAAAGGCCATGGAAACTGTGATATTTTCATCATTCTCTAAGTTGTTTTGTGTACTTTATCTTCCCAATGAAATAAGAAGTGAATAAAATGGTAGATTAATTGTTCTCAATGAATTCTATTTCAATAGTTTAATGTAAATGGTTGAATTCATTTAAAAGTTAGCTATATCTGAGACACTTTGCTTAAAAAAATTAGTCTGCAGCCAACAATCTTATACTTGGCATCAGGCTCAGGAATGTTTTTCAGTAAAAGCCTTTCCTGGCCACATTATAGAACTTTGTGTTTGCATCAAGTGATCTCCGTAGAAAATTCTGGGATTTACTTTGAAAAAAAGAGCAATCTTCTGTATTCTCACAGTATTACTTACCCCTAGCTATTGTTAGAAGTTATTGCAAATTTCTTGGTTATACATAAAACCTGCTTTTCCACTTCTTAGATTTAGAAACCTCAAATTGAGAATCAGAAAAATTTTTTAATATAACATGTAAGTGAAGAGAAGCTTTGATCTCTTTATTGTGCTCCTGTATCTACTTGGTGAATATATCACTTCAGAAGATACTTCCACAGATCTAAGCAGAGGGTCTACAGCCAACTAACCTTCTTCAGAAGAGAGCCTAACTGAAGGGCTGCAGTTAGGCATTACTTCAGATCTAGCCTAGACTCATATAATGAGCACGAACTCCTAGACAAAGTTACTTCTGCCCTGTTGGCAAGAGTCTTTTTACATTTAATTTCACTTCAGTTAACTGACTACAGAAACTTCAAGACCCAGCCACTAGATCTTGGACCTGCTCTCCTCTGCACTATGTGGGCTCTCTGGGGGATGGGGGGGGCAGGAGAGCTGGTTCAAGTTGTTATTTCCTCTTTCACTTCTAATATTCTCCGTTGTGCCAGAAAGTCACAATAGAGAAACATTAGTTAACTTGGGTTTTACAACTGGAATTCTCTTAACCCTTTACCAACAGAAACTCTCTAGTTTCTGAAGGCCAGCCTCTTAACCATGCAGAGATGCCACTTTGATTGAAGCATCTTGCAGAAAGCCCGGCCCAGCAGTGTGTAGGCCCTGAACAGGAAGCAGCTACGCTCATTTTCAATTATTTTGGATCTCCGTCAGTCCCCATTACATAACAGATACTTGGCATAGGCTGGTTAAAGTGACATTATGCCTAGTGGTTTGGAAGAAAATTTCTCTTTAAGGTGTCATTTAAGAGGAAACATCTCGTGGGGTGCCTGGGTGGCTCAGTCAGTTATGTGTCTGACTGGCTCAGGTCATGATCGCAAGGTTTGCGAGTTCAAGCCCCGTGTCAGGCTCTGTGCTGACAGCTCAGAGCCTGGAGCCTGCTTCAGATTCTGTGTCTCCCTCTCTCTCTGCTCCTCCCCCACTTGTGCTAGTTCGTTCTCTCTCTCTCTCTCTCTCTCTCTCTCTCTCTCTCTCGCAAACATAAGCATTATAATTTTTTTCAACAGGAAACATCTTGTATTTACCTAACTTTTGTTAGAACTCTGAAATGGCTGCTAAAACCACGTCATAGGTCTATAAACCTGAGCTTCTTTGGGCTGCAATACTTGTTCATACATAAACAGTGGAGGTGATTTAATCAGTGTGTCTAAAATATATTAGAGCAACAATAACACTCTCAGGGATCTAGTTAACATTCTCATAGTTATTTAATTCATGCCATGGGAGTTCAGTGGAGAGGTCTTTGGCAGTAAGTCATCCAAATGCCAGGAATCATTCAGCCAGAACATCGAGATCAAACTTGGAATGCTGTGCTGGTTCTCCCAGCTTCTATTAACTGTACAACTGTTAACTGCTCAGTGTTAATGTGATACTAGATTAAATGGCAAATTTTAAATATATATGGATACCAGTCTCCTTGGATGTGGCTGCATCATTCTACTTCCTAAAATAACAGCAATATTGAAGCTGTTTTGATATATAACAGTTTATTGGGATGATACATACACAGGTTCCACTGTCCTGAGTTAAGTTATCACCAGGAGACCCCTGCAGTTATGGAAATTGAGGGCCAGAGACTGCTGGCATTCTCCCAACTCCTCTTTTTCATTATCCAAGGTGTTTCACCCCCTGCCCTGTTTCACAAAAAGAAAACTGACACAATTCACTTAACAAGTTGTTATTCTCTCAAAGACCTTTCCGCCTTTCCGTTTGTACCTGTAACAATGACACAACATTACTTCAACCCCAGGCTGAGACTAGCTTTCAAAATTGCATTGAACATCGAGGCTACGGGGGTGGGAAGAAGAGAATTGAGTATTTGACTTAAGTTTTAAACTCTGAAAAGCTGATACCTAAATCAGCTTTCAAATATACAAGTTTTATTTCAAGATCCTCGTATAATTCTCTCCATAACCCTAAGTGCCTCATTTGGAAAGAGAATCAAAACCCAGCTTGCTCTTCCAGCAATTTACCTAGGAAATTTCTACTAGCCACCTTCTCTAAATTGGGGCTAGAGCCCCATGTCATTCTGAGAAAACATTTATTTGTGTTCTAAACATTACAGATACTGCTTCCTGCTGCAAGAAAATATCTGGTAGTTTAAATTGGAGTAGATTATATTATAAACACAGGATTTTTCTTTCAATGTTCTGAAGAAAAAAGCTGCTTACTTAAATCAAGAGAACATTTTTGAAAGATTTTTCTCAAACTATTTTAAAATTAAACTCAGGAGATGTCTGTGTATTTCAGTTGGTTAAGCTTCAGCCTCTTGGTTTTTATCATGATCTGGTCATGATCTCAAGATTCAGGAGATCTCAAGGTTCATGAACTCTAGACTCTGTTGGGGTCTACACTGGCAGTGAGGAGCCTGCTTTTGATTCTTTCTCTCCATCTTTCTCTACCCCTTCCCCACTCTCATTCTCTCTCCCAAATAAAGATTTAAAAAAAATCAAAGTCAGGCATTTAGTTCTAGTTTGCAAAGCTACATATCACATTTATCAGTCTGAAGCCATTGATAACACAGCCAATCTATTCACTGAATGGATTCAAATTCTCCTATTTATTACTGTTGGGAAATGTACTACTCATTCCCTCAGCTTTAAAAGGAAAGTAACAGATCTTCTGCTCTTAACTTCAAGACATAGGTCACAGGAGGATTAGATTATATTTGAAGCTGTAAGTTTTGTCAAACTTTATTTTCAAGTACCCACCAAGCAGAACATCTAAAATTAAATTCTAAGTGGCATTTATGAAGAAGGAGTAAATTTTCTCTCTTCCTTGGCATAATTAAAGTACATGAATCGTTTTTTATAGTACTTTTCCAAAGCACTAAATGAACATGTCCACTCTTTGGATCTTCCCTTTAGTTAAATATATGACTGTTATTAAAAACAGATTCTAATCCTTATACCTTTATTACTTATATGTCCATATGAGGCAATTGATAGATGAGTCTGTATACAGTCTTCATAAAATCCTTCCTCAGAACATTTTTATTGAATTCCCAAATGTTATAACACTAGAAAAGACTATTAAATCAAAAATTTATTAATATGACAGAATTTTCTATATCCTAGAAAAGGGGTTTGTTTGATCCAATTTATTCCAAATTAATATAAATGTGTGAAAGTTTTAAGTGAAAGTATTTGGGAGAAGTACCCAGGATCAAGTTTAATCTTATACAATCTATTGTAGTTCATGCAAAATGCTACTTATAGTCTTTTGTTTATTTTTTAGATTTTTCCTTTTGTGCCTTTTTGATTTTTTTTGGTAGTAGTCTTAAAAGGTGTTTAAGGGGCGGCTTGGTGACTCAGTCTGTTAAGCGGCCGGCTTCGGCTCAGGTCATGATCTCACAGTTCGTGGGTTCGGGCCCCGCGTCGGGCTCTGTACTGACAGCTAGCTCAGAGCCTGGAGCCTGCTTCAGATTCTGTGTCTCCCTCTCTCTCTGACCCTCCCCTGCTCACGCTGTCTCTCTCTGTCTCTCAAAAATAAATAAAAGACATAAAAAAAATTAAAAAAAATAAAATAAAAAGGTGTTTAAATAATTGCTTAAAATATTATTAGAGGGTCATTTTAAAATTAGATCACATTCCTATCACTGGAGTCTCACTATATAATTTTTTGATAATGTAAGACACTGACTAGAAAGCTGTGTTAAATTAGATCATACCTAAGAGGTTGCTCAGTTACTAAAATATATTGAAGACCTCATTATAAGCCTACTTCCCTTTGAAAGCCATCCTCTGTCCCGTATTTTTGTAACACAGCTACATAGCAAGATCCTCTTTTTTTATAGAACGCCTTCCTGAGCCTAATGACCAAGTATACCAGATTAAAACTTAAGAACTGAATAGAGAGCAAATTTGATTTTCCTTCCAGTGAGAGATGAGAAAATTATCTAGGATGGAGAAACAGGCATACACTCAGTATGCTTGGGTGGGGCAAACGAAGCTGCAGAAGCTACTTTTATGAAGTTCAGGTGTAAGGGGGATATGGGTTGGTGACCTCTAATAAAATGACTAATGATCTATTTTCAAAAAAGATTGAAATCTCTTTATACATGTATTGACTCTCTAAAGAGCTAATAAGTACCAGTTCTGCCCAGGGTTACTTTTCAGTAACTGAAAATGTCTTTTCCCTCTGATGTCTACATTGGTGTGACTTTTTATTGCTATTAAAACGTGTTATTAGAAAGCTAAGAGTAAAAAGTTTTTTAAAGTCTCTTCTCCAAGCTCATGATCACATGTCACCTGCACACTAATGGTAGGAAAACCAAATGCCTAACATCGGGATCTACTTCAACTGTACATGTCCCCACATCTATTCATGGCATGTCTTCACCCATTTGGGCTGCTCTAACAAAGTTACCATAGACGAGGTAACTTATTAGTAACTAACATTTCTCATGATTCTAGGAAGTCCGAGATCAAGGCACTGGCAGATTTCACCTCTGGTGGGGATGAATTTTTGGTTCTTAGAGGACAGTGTCTTCACATGCCAGTAGGGGCAAATGGACTCTCTTGGGTCTCCTTTTTAAGGACACTTAGCATATTAATGAGGGCTTTCCCCTTGTGATCCAAACAACTTTCAGAGAGCCACCTATTAACACCATCACCCTTGGGAGTTAGGATTAAACATGAATAAAGAGAGTGCATAAACATTCAGTCTAGAATATGGGATAATTTTAGAACCTAGGAATTTATCCTTTACCTAATCCATGTCTCCCTGCTCTTTCATCATTAAGATGGATTTTTGGCTAATTATGTAATTCTTTAATTATGTCCATAAAGCTATATAAAGTAGGTATCTCTGAAAGACCAGATGCATTGATCTATGGCCATAATAAGGTGACAATGGCTGAAAGTACATTCCTTCTAGAAGGTAGGTTTTGCAATGGACAGTGTGTGCTTAAAGTGAAGCTACCATCCTATAAATAGGAGGCAGGAACCATAGAAAAATGAAAGTGAACATTGAAATGGCACAAATATTTTTAGGTACAACATATTAATAAATGCTATACTCCATGCCTTTAGCCTTGCAGGAACTGGCATACCACTGTGTTCTAAGGAGCACATAAGGAGTAAGGAACATCTTGAATTAGTAAATGCCTTTGAAGAACTCTTTTGAATTAGGTACCATTGAGAACAACGAGGCAAAAGGATACTTTCTGTTCTGCCCTGTGACGTTGAGTATGTTAATATCTTGTTATAGAAGGCCTGGATGACTCCCATTATTCTAAATAAGTAACAATGGAAGATAACATTAGGTTACTCTGCTCTATGCAGGGAACCGTGTTACTGGCTTTCTGCCTAGTAATAGGCATTAACTCCTAACTGTCTTTGAAACAGTGATCAAAAAGTGGCCCCAAAATGCTAACCATATGCAATGTGTTTGAGAGGAACAGTTATTGGTGAAATGGGAAAACCTAGGTGTTCCTCTATTATCTCTTAGTAGCACTGCAGTTTTAGATTTTTCACTCTTTCCAATGGCTGCTATTTCAGCTCATGAATTTTCAACCACTTTATTAATGTTCCTATGATTCATTAATTTGCTTTACTTTCTTGACCTTGTGTCTTAGGTAGCCTATTAGGCCAGTTCCATATTTCTAGTTGCTTGTGTGATATCTCTAGTGGCAGCTTTGTCATATGAAACACAATGGGAATATAGGGGACCACACTAACCATGCGAGATCCAGACTCAGGGATTCTAGATCTTGATTTTGTATTCATTATCAAGTATCTGAACTTCAAATATAACTTCAAGTTTCTAGATTTCTTTCTTTGTGAGGGGATATTATTTAACTTGATGACTTAAGGTATTTCTAATTCTCAAACTTCATGTTTTTCTTTATCAAATTTAATACCTTTCTTCTAAAACATACTTTACCTATTCCCTTTCTCCTATCACCATTCCCTTCACTTCATCTTGGACCTGGATCCATCCACTGGGTCATTTGGTAAACAAGATTAATACATGTAAGACTGAACCCAAATCCATGATGCTATGATGTCATATATATTGGTATAGCTGGAGATTAATTTTTAAGGTTTAAAGACACAAGTAGATGGAGATTTTCTTCTCCTGTAAATGCAGACCTTTCTACACTAACTGAGAAAGAAAACAAAAGAAAACAAAACTAAAAAAAACAAATGCTGATGTGGGTCCTCCTGAGGCCCAATGGCAAGGAAAGAGAGGCTCCCTTATCAAGAAAACTTGTTTTCTGAATCTACTATGTTATCAATCTAAATAGAAGTTATCGATGCCATGACTCCATAGACAGTCTTAAAGTACGGAGGGAGGTGAAATATTTCCAATACACTGTGGGTATCTAGACCACATGTTTATGCATTCCTGCCAGGTAAGATCTTAATTCTTGCTGAGTGGCCTGGTATTCAGTGGCCTGGTAACCTAGATACATGTGACTCAATCCTTTCAACAGACCCCATGAAAACCTGTTAGACACTTTCATTTCAAATGTAGCATTTCCAACAAAATTTTATTTTCTTCAATTTTCAAGGACAGAATAAGAATGTTCATCTATAGTCATCACTTGGTACATTAGTCCACCAAAATTTAAATTGCTGTATCTTAATCAAGTTGCCTCAGTAAGCTTTATATGTAATGACTATGGACTACCAATTCAAGTTAAGTCTGGAGACTGAATAAAGTGTCATTATCAAGGTAGATTTACTTAGAAGTTTCTGACACCATAAAGTATATTATCTATCAGAAGCTCTTACCAAATTTTTTCCGTTTTAGATTCAGAAACATTTGGCCTCATAATTTCAAACTTATCAAGGGATTTAAGTCACTTGCCTAACTGGAATCACTGCTTAGGAGGGGTTTGAAAAGATGGCCAAAAAGGAAAAAAAGAGAAAGAAAAAAGAACAGCTATGGCTAATCACCCAAATGATCATCTCATTGGTGATATATACACTTACCTAAGCCATTAGAAACTTAGGCTTAAATCAATTGAGGGATTTGATTAAAAAAAATTCAAAACCATGTGTCCCAAAAGATTTAACTGAAAGTGAAAATAAATGAGTTTTTGCTTAAGCAATTATCATATAATCCTTCCCCCACCAGAAAAAAAAGATAAACAAGTCATTTGTTCACAAAATGGAAATTACTTGGTTCAAAGAATAAAAAGTCCCAACTACATCCAGCTATCATTCCAATGAAGGAAAATTAGGACCTAACGTACTATCCCTATTACTTAGAAATCAAGGAACAAACTTCCCTAGCATTAGTGAATTACTACTACACAGCATTAATTTCATGCTTGTCTACTCTTGTAAGCTGTGAATGGTTGTACAGAGTTTGGGAGCAGAGAAGTGTTACAATAGGGTCAGAAAGTGCCTTGGAAAAAGACTGAGAAAATAATAAATAATTCAAAGCATCTAATGTAATTAAGCAAGACTTTTCATTCCAACAGGGTTTGTAAACATCATGATTATACCTGGGGTCTGATCTTTTATGGGCATAAGACTGTTAAAGTTTACAGCACTTGCATAAATCATTTTTAATGTGGTTTTTTTTTTTTTGAAAAAGAGAGAGACAGACAGACACAGAGCAAGCACAAGCAGGAGAGGGGCAGGGATAGAGGGAGACACAGAATTCAAAGTAGGCTCCATACTCCAAGCTGTCAGCATGGAGCCCAAAGCAGGATTTGAACCCAGGAGATCATGAAATGAGCCAAAGTCAGATGCTTAACTGACTAAGCCACCCAGGCACCCCTGCAAAACCCTTCTTTAAAAAAATTATTGGAAAATGACTGGATGAGATGCTTTAAGTTCAATTAGAAAGGCTTAGGGATTTATTAAAGGAAATTTATTTCAGATCATTTTAATTCCCCCAACCAAAGCTTTTAAAATTTATTTTACACTCAGCTGGGTAAAAGTGAGCAACATGGACAAGTGGAACAAGATAGAAACCTGCAAAGGTATTTTGGGTTTTCTTAAATTGTTTTTGGTTATTTCCCTCTGATTTCACTTCATCCATAATGACCTTCCCTAATTTTTTATTTATATTCATTGGCTTGGTCCATAACATAGCACTGATGATCCAGGAAAGTTTTATGCTCTAATAAACTGCTCACTGCTCAGAGGTGTCAGCACTTACTGAAATTATTCTCACTTTGTGTCTGTATGCCCTCGAGGATATCACTATTTGTCGTGATGTCCCATGTGTGACTAGAGAAACTAGCAGAATAGCATCAGCAGTTGTTATCCTGCTTTTGCTGTTGACTCCTTTCTAAGTCATTTTTACAATCTACCCATTCTCTACTAACATGGCCTTGTCCTCAATTCCTGATGGGACTCCAAGACACACCATTGTCTTTACACTTGATGATATTAATGGACACACTTGAAACTATCCGAAAATAGACCACCATGAGGTTTTGTGTGTTTGTGAATCCATGCACACATGTACATGCATGTGCATGAACACGGCACTCTTGATCTCACATCTCTTAATTTCCCACCTCCCTAAATTCAAGGAGAAAAGGAGAAGGATTTGCACATTAGGTGAACCAAACATTATGACCAATTCTGGTATGACAGGGATGTGTCTTTACATATTAGGTACAATGCTGCCCATTGCATACTCTATGTACACACATGCTTCAGAGATACTGTGGGTTTGGTTCTAGACTACAATGAAGCAAATATCAGTATAAATTTAATTAAGTGAATTTTTGGCTTCTCAGTGCATGTAAAAAAACTATGTTTATGATATACTGTAGTCTATTAAGTGTGCAATAACATTAGATTTAAAAAATGTACATACCTCAGTTAAATACCTCAGTACAAAATACTTTTGCCTAAAAAGTGCTCATCACCTTCACTTTCAGCAAGTCACAGTCTTCCTGATGTTGGTGGGGGGTCTTGCCTCGATGTGGATAGCTGCTGGCTGCTAACTGATCAAGGTGGTGTTGGCTGATAGCTAGAGTGGCAGTGGCAATTTCTTAAAATGAGGTTTGTCACATCGATTAGCTCTTCCTTTCACAAAGGATTTCTTTGTAGCATGTGATGCTGATAGCATTTTACTCACAGAATTTCTTTCAACAGCGGATTCCATCCTCTCCAACTCTGCTGCTGATTTATCCTCTAAGTTTATGTCGTATTCTAAACCCTTTGTCATCATTTCAACAGTTTTCACAGGATCTTCACCAGGAGCAGATTCCATCTCAGGAAATCACTTTCTTTGTTTCTCTACCAGTAGCAAATCCTGTTGCATTAAAGTTTTGTGGGATTGCAACAATTCAATCACATCTTCAGGCTCCACTAATAATTCTAGTTCTCTTGCTATTTCCGACACATTGGCAGCTACTTCCTGTACTGAACTCTTGAAGCCCTCAATGTCATCCATGACAGTTGGAACCAACTTCTTTTAAACTCCTGGTCATGCTGATATTTTGACTTTTTCCCATCACTGAATCATAAATGTTCTTATGTCATCTAGAATGGTAAACCCTTTCCAGAATGTTTTTTATTTACTTTGCTCAGATCAGAGAGATCATGTTCCAGGGAAGCTGTGGCCTTATGAAAAGTATTTCTTGGGTGACCAGGTTCATTGTCAATAAGCAGCAGCAGTATTTTGCAAGGAATCTTTTTCTGAGCAGTGGGTGTCAAGAGTGCACTTAAAATAATCTGTAAACTATGTTGTAAACAGATGTGGTATCATTCATGCTTTGCTGTTCCATTTATAAGCACAGGAAGAGTAGATTTAGCATAATTTTTAGGAGCCCTGGGATTTTGAGGATGTTAAGTGAACACTGGCCTCAACTTAAAGTACCAGCTATCTTAGTCCCTAAAGAGTCAGTCTACCCTTTGAAGCTTTGAAACCAGGAATCGACTTCTCTTGAGTTAATAAAATTCTAGAGGACATCTTTTTCCAACGTAAGGCAGTTTCATTTTACACTGAAAACCTCTTACTTGGTGTAACCACAGTCATTAATTATCTGGTGTAACTTGCTACCTCACCTTGTACTTTTGTTACAGAAATGACCTCATGAACAACTTCTGGTAGCTTCAAACTTGCCTTCTGTAGCTTCCTCGCTTCTCTTAGCCTTCATAGAGTTGAACAGAATTAGGGCCTTGCTCTGGACTTTGTTGAAGGGAATGCAGTGGCTGGTTTGATCTTCCATCCAGATAACTATCTTATCAGAATATAAGCAGTAAGATTGTTTAGCTGTCTTATTCACATGTTTTCTGTAGTTGCACTTTATTATTTCAACAACTTTTCGTTTGCACTCACAACTTGGCTGTTGGGTCCAAGAGGCCTAGCTTTCAGCTTATCTTGCCTTTCCAATATGCCTTCCTCACAATGCTTAATCACTTGTAGCTTTTGATTTAGAGTGAGGTAAGTGAGACTCTTCTTTTCACTTGAACACACTTATATGCTATTGTAGGGTACTAATTGGACTAATGACAGTATTATTATGTCTCAGGGAATAGGGGGCCCCAGGGAGAAAGAAAGAGATGGGGAAAACAACTGGTAGGTGGAATAATCAGAACATAAGAGTTGTCTTATATAGACATGGCTCATGGCCCCCCAGAACAAGTACAGTAGTAACATCAAACATCACTGATCACATACCACCATACAAATATAATAAAAAAGTTTCAGATACTGTAAAAATTACCCAATGTGACAGAGATGAGCAAATGCATCTGGAAAGATGACACTACTAGACTTGCTCGATATAGAGTTGCCACAAACCATTGAGGCGGAAAAACAAAACTGTTATCTGCAAAGTGCAATAAAATGAAGTATTCTTGTATATATATTAGATTTGGAAAGTCAATGTAAGCTATTTTGTTCGCTTCTGTAGATCAGGTAGAGAGGTTGGCGAGAGAGTTGGGATTGCAGAGCTGTCAGCCTCATTCAAAACCATAGGTTTACCAAATGCCTGGTATTGAACTGAGCTGCGTCAGGGTCAAAATCTATGTTTGGGAAAGAAAGTGTTATAAGTATACTTAAAAAACCCATGAAATATATAAAAGCCTAGAAGTCACTAAATTATAATTTTGTTTTTTAATGCTTTCTGTAGAATGCTGAAAATTTTCACTACTTTAATAAATTTGTTGAAACAATCTGATAACCCTCTCAGTGCCATGAAAATGATTCACGTAAAGTTCCTATGCTTCTGTTGGCTGGAATTTGTACACAACAGAATGGAACATAGAGCCAGGTCAGGGTGGGTAGGTAGAAAGGGAAGCTTGAGAACACCTTCTTCCAGGACCAGAGAAGGGTGATGGCATGCAGACTAAGAATGAGGTTGGGGAGAAGCAAGGACTATGGTCAGAGGGCAGGTGGTTTAGGGTGAATACCAAGACTGTTGCTCACAGAACTCCTCTGTTACTTATATAAAGGGGTACAGAAGACCTGGGCAGGCAGAGATGCCTAGGGTAAGGTTGAAAATAGAGCTGATTTGGTCATACACAATGGTTCTTAAGCTTGGTATCTTGCCCCAAAAAAGTTTTTTTATGAGAATTAACTTTCTCCCTACTATCTCTCAAATGAGAAACTGCCCTATCTCCACGTATTCATTAAATTTAATTGGCAAATGAGCTCAAATGAGCTCAAATTTTGAGTTCTTAGTAACTCCCAGTTCTTGCTTTTTAGATATGTCAATCATCACCTTGCATAAAAAGTTGACTTGAAGAAAATTACAAGACCCTAGATACAGAATTCTCTCAGCCTCAAAGCCAGCATTGGGAAAGGTCCTCCAGTGTTCTTGGTGTAACATAGAACAATTTAGAGCTTTAGCCTATGCCTTCAAATCTAAGGTTACAAAATATGTAACTTTCCTGGATTCTTATACCATACATATGCATGGGTTGAAGAAGGTCTCTAAAAATATGTTCTTAGCCATATGCTTCAGGTGCTTTTAATCTTAACCAAAAATCCCACATTTTAATATTTCATGCTGGTAAAAGGCCCTATGTTGTCCAATACAAAACCCGTATCTAACAGCATGATTGTTAATTAAAATTATGAAAACAAAACCCTTTGTAGTATGTACCCCTAGAGTATAAACTTACTTAGAATCCCAACAAACTTTCATATTTAGCTTTAGCTAACTACCATGCATATCACATTGTACATACAGATCTATTTTATCATTCCCATTTTAGTATAGATGCTGTGAAAGTGAGCACTATACTGATGTATTTTAAAGAATGATATAGACCTACCAGTTAAGCTGGAAAAAAAAATCACCTAAAAATCACTGTTAACATCTCCTACATGTATTACTCTAAATGTTTTTTCTTTAATTCTTCTGTAGAAACAGGTCATATAATTTAGCATCTTCTATTTAAAGCAGTTGCTTTTTATAGCACACACATCACAATCTCAGAAACCAGGACTTCTACAAAGTTCAGATCTATGTTTTTTACCATCTTACAACATTTATAACTTCTTTCATTTAACTACCCAAAATGAAGTTCTTCAATAATTTCTCATGTGAAAACTTCTATACTTAGACAAGTTAGTTAATCACACATGTCCATATTCCATCCCATAGATTCACAATCAATTGATTTTAGGGTAAGATACAGATATTGTTTTCCACGTTCCCCAGAAAGATCTATTCTGCTGCCAAGGCTGAGAAACTCAGTGTTGTTTAAAAACCCTGTGGAGGGAATAATATTTTAGGTTTCTAAATTTTACTAGGTAATCATCGAATTGGCTTTTTGCTAAAAATTTAGGGCCTAGCCACAAAAATGTTTTGGTAAATAGTTCTGTTATCACCAATGAAACTGTATTTTTAAGTACATCCCCTGTTCTGTTACAGGAGGTTGGAATATTCACAATTTGAAAAGCAATGTTGTATAATATTTGGCAAAGAACATTGTGAGCCACAGTGACTCAGTATAGATTTATTAAATTGAATATTGAGGGAGAGAGCCAAATCCTGTTAAGTGATTCCATAGGTAACAGCAATCTCAAGAGTTTGGCTAGGGTACCAACTAAATTGTCTATAGAGGTGAGCAAAGTTCTATGAGATTAAGGGCAAAGACATGAGCTCTTAGTGGAGGTGGCAGAGCAAGCCAAAATCATAGGAACACTTCAATACAAGAGTGGGCGTCTGATGTTGTATGCAAATAGTCTCTATTCCTACCCTAGTACTTCTCCAAGCATGGTCCTTGGACCACCATCAAGCCAAACACTCAGGAACTTATTAAAATACACATTACCAGAACTTATTCCAAACCCACTACACATCAGAAACTATAGTGATGGGGCCCAGCAATGTTTTAACAAGACTGCTTATTGATCCTGACATACACACAAATTGGAGAGTCATTGCCCTATTCTTTTGATAAGAATTCTTTTAATATAAGCTTCCCTGATTTTTTTTTTTGTAGAAAATCAGCCTTCTTGAAAATTAAGTCTACATCTTCTGAATGTGGTGATCCTACCTCCTTCCTTACCTCTGGAGTGGATGGGTCAACCAGCAGAGCCAAAGCAGCTATATTCTAAGTCTTAACACTTAAAGTACAATCAGCAATACCTATCAGTAAGGAGGCCAAAAAGGAACACCAACACTTAAAGCAGAAGCAAATGATGCAGAGAGATCTGAAAACATCTTTTGAACCTCAGGACCAAGTTATATCTTGAATGTACTCTTGTTAATAGGAACTAATAAATTCCCTTTTATTAATTAAGTTTGAGTTGGGTTCCTGTTACTTGCAGTTAGAATAAGTGTGACTAACAAATAGAATTTATTATAGAAAGTAGATTAATGATTGATCCACACAATACAAGTCATAGAAGGGTATCAGTACAGCCTTTAAGTGCTAAGGGTTCAGGCCAAACAGATGCACAGTCAGAAGCTGGCCCCAAGTGAGAGCTGGGTTTGGGGCTGCAGTTCCAGTTTGAATATATAATTATTTAGGTATTGGATGATGTGTGTGTCAGGCTGGCTTAAATGGTTACAAGGAGGAAGCAATAACTATTATGTCTTCCTATATAGCTTGCCTGTGTTTTCCTGGGACGCTATGCCAAGGAAATGGAGTTCTGACCTGATGAAGAATGTGGTTTCCTTTTTCTATGACTAACTCTTTATGTGGTAGGAACATTTCTGTGTAGCCCTTGCCTATGAGAACCTTTAAACTGGATACAAAATCACTGACATTTTTGGTACATTGCAATTGCATTCAATCCAATGGCACACAATCATGATAGCCTTCACATTCACAAGACTATGGCTTTCAATTGTTTGATCAAAACATAATTCAGTCTGTGTCAGATGGTTACCATAGGACTGCTGAAATCACAGAAGCAATTTTTTTTTCAAAATTGCAGTAGTCTATAAAAAAGTTTCTGACAAATTATTGGCTTCAGTGATGCTCACCAAAAAGTGCTATTTCATATGTTTCAGGAGTATCCACCATCTTTACTGGGTTGCTTTCATCACATCCCAGCAGTGCCACCTTCCACAATCACTGACGTAATCACTGCACAGGGTCATTAACAAGCATTTTCTTTCTAGAAATGTGCCTTCCACTGAGTGGCTGACAAGAGTTTTATGTAGTTATTGTTAATATTTTAGCCCTACGTTATTTTTATTTGGATTCCAGAAAATAGAGTTGACCTTTGACTCTTGAAAAAAACAATTTTTGAAAAACAGTTTCAGTAGACTGTTGAAAAACACAAGGGTTAGGGACACTGGGTCCACACTAGGTTGAAAAATCTGAGTGTTGGGACTCCTGGTGGCTTAGTTAAGTGTCCAACTTTGGCTCACGTCATATCTCATGGTTTGGGAGTTTGACCCCACATCTAGCTCTGTGCTGACAGCACAGGGCCCACCTCAGATGCTCTGTACCCCTCTTGCTGTCCCTCCCCCTCCTGTACAAGTGCTCACTCTCTCCCTCAAAAATAAACTTTATTAAAAAAATTGGAAAAAAAATCTGTGTATGACTTTTGACTCCCCAAAGACTGAACTACCAATAGCCTACTGTGACTGGAAGACTATAGATAATGGTTGACCCATATTTTGTTTATTATACATCGTATTCTTATAGTAAAGTTACAGAAAATGTTAAGATATTCATAAGGAAAATAAAATACATATATAGTACTGGATTTGAGAAAAATCTGTGTTTAAGTAGATCTGTGTAGTTCAAACTTGTGTTGTTCAAAGGTCAACTATATTTTTGAAAAAAGAACAGGCCAGGTTTAGGAATACAGAAGTTTCCCTTTTGGCCCCTTCTGTTAAAAGCTTACCACTTTTACAGACCTTATTACACACAGCACTGAAGAGACTGTTGTGGATACCCTGTACTTGTGATGGTTAACATTGCAGAGAATTTAAATGTGTCAGATACTCTCATTTTTGTACACATTATCTTATTTGTGTTCATGGTAATCTCATGAGCTAGGTATTATCTTCGTTTCACTGGCAAAGAAAGAGATGCAAAGAGGCTAACTTGCCTGTGCATAATAGTGAGCTAGATTTGAACTCTGTCTGAATTGAAAACTCATGCTTTTGGTGTTATTTTTTCAATAGAATTACATAGACTACATATGCTTTCCTCAGCATATAAGCTTTTTATGTGTAGAAATATAACTTGACTGTAAACCATATGAGGCAAGAGACCATGTTTCTACTTTTTTATGTTAAGTCCAATCAGTGTTTATCACATAGAAGTAATCAGGAATTATTTATGAGTAAATAGTATGAATGGGATTTAGGCTACTATCAAGTACAGAGGGGATTTTGGAGGATAGACATAACTGTGCATGGCTAATTCTAAGGCATACAACTTTTTAATTTCTGAAAGATGATTTGATACACATGGAAGATTCTAGAAAACTCCATTTTGAAATTTGCTTAATAAGCTACTCTGACAATACACTGAAGGCTTACGGTTTGTTTTTTCCCGCTGATAGTTTAATCTCTTGGGAAGAGATTGAGAAGGTACTGAATTGTAACTTGGGAGTTCTTTAGCCCGAACCTTCTATTCATTGTAAAAATCTTGTCTCAAGCACTCCTCCTGACAGGTAATCATTCAGACTCTATAGAACATTTTGAGTGACAGAGAACCCATTACAACATAAGGCAGTTCACTCCATTTTTGACCAACTTTAATTGTTTAAAAGTTCTTTCTTGTAGTTGGTTGAAATCTCCTTTCTTGCAACTTCTTCCCATTGTTCTTAGTTTTGTCCTCTAGAGCTACTCCAAGTGACTGGCAGGACATGTCTATAAGACAGTTCTTCAAATATATAAAGGTAGATCTTTTGTGCTCCAGGCTAAAAAATCCCCAATTCCTTCAAACATTTCTCATGATGCATGGTTTTAGCATTCTAGTGGCTGATTTTCCTTTAAAAATCATCATCTGACAGAGATGGATTTACCATGATGCTAAGCGCTTTAGGCTCTTCCACAATCTTGGGGGGCCACAGAGCAGTGTGGAAAATGTCACAGGTGTTTTTCCATTTGGCTAGTTGGAGATACATTTCAGTGATTTAGTGGGATATCCCTGTGTGTTTGCAGTCACTTCTGGAACTGTTAAGCTATTACTTACTATCCCAGAATAGGAATGGTTGTAGAAATCTTTAGATCTGCTATGCCAACTCCTTGCATCCTAACTTGAGAAAATTGAAGACAACCTTATTCGTGAATGTTATCACTTCAGAGGGTATTTAACATTATTGAGCATTTAAGAAAACTTGAAATGACCCGAAATCTTGTAGCTCCTATATGAATGTGACTTAAAAATAGTTTGTCTCAAGTTGGCAATAATCCTAAACATTTAGATCACATCAATGAGTTGTGACACTAATTAAAAAAAGTCAACAAAAAATTTCTTAAGTAATCAATAATATTTGAATAAACCATGCTATAAGGCTGAATTCTTTCTTCTACAAAAGAGATTACAAAACTGGTTTTTATATAAAGATGTTAGCTAAGGATGTGCAGTCAACACATTGTAGAGATGTGTTAGATAGTTAATAAAATTTTTTAAAATTTATTTGAGAGAGACAGAGTGTAAGCATGTGAGCAGGGAATGGGAAGAGAGAGAAGAAGAGAGGGAACCTTAAAATCTTAAGCAGGCTCCACACTCAATGCAGAGCTCAATGTGGGGTTCAATCCCATGATCCTGAGATCATGACCTGAGGTGAAATCAAAAGTCAGATGCTCAACCAGATGAGCCAACCAGGTGCTCTTGAAATTTTATTTTTAAGTTTTGTTTAATTTGTGGCATTTGTCAGCTTATCATTTGGGATTTCTCACTTTTCTATTTGGTTTGCATTTTAATTCTCTAATTTTTAAGAGGTTCAAAATGGTCTAGGTTTTATTCTCTACAGAATCAGGATCCCCTCTGCTCTCATAACTCTGAAGCCTGGACAGAAGTACTGTGATAGAACTTGTACCTATACAAGCTGGATTCCATCAGCTTTTCTGGCAATCTTGTCACATTGATCCCAAATTGCTGAATCAGAAATTTGGAGTTGAGTATAACCTCAAAGGTCATCTAAACTCAATGCTCATTCTATGCTCAAATCCCTGTTGATACCCCTGCCAGGCAGGCCATGCTCCAATGCTTCCTGTGACAACAAAGTCATTATGTCCTGTGGAATCCATTTTATCTTTGAACACCTCTAAATTTCACAAAGTTTGAACAATGCCTCTTGTTGGACCCATAAAATTCTCTCTCTCTCTCTCTCTCTCTCTCTCTCTCTCTCTATTTTATCTAAATGTAGATTTATCTAAATCTCATTTTTAAAAATTTTATTTACTTTGAGACAGAGAGTACACACACATGCACTCAGGGGAGAGACAGAGAATCCAAGCAGGGTCCACACTGTCAGCATGACACAGGGCTCACCCACAAACAGTGAGACCACCACCTGAGTCAAAATCCAGAACCGGATGCCTGATTGAGGCACCCAGGAGCCCCTAAATCTTATTTTTAAAATAATTTTATGGAGATATAATTCACATACCAAATTTAGCACTTAAAGTGTACAATTATTTTTTTTCATAAAGCCAAGTTACAGGGTTGTGCAACCATCACTATTGTACTGTTCCGTAGCATGTCTGTAACCCATGAAAGAAACTGTCTACCCATTATCAACCCCGTGTTCTATATCTGTACACCCACTAAGCCCTAAGCAGTCACCCAACTTTCTGTACCTACTATTTTGCCTATTCTGGAAATTTCATACAAATGGAATCATACAATATATATTCTTTTTTGACTAGCTCCTTTCATTTAGTATAATGTTTGTAAGGTTCATTTTCTCATTTTGCATTTTTAACCTTTTTTAAAGCCTAAATGTAGGATTTTACATTCATCTCCATTTAATTTTATCTTTTTAGTTGTGGCTAGTGTTCCAATCCATCAAAAATAATTTTAACTTGCCACATACCTTCCAAATAATTATTCTTTTACTAATGATGGCTTATCTTGTGGCAGCCTTACTACTAGTAGAAAAAAAAGTTACAGTAATTGCCACTTATAGTGCACTTACTTAATACCAAATGAGGGTCACGTAACCTCTTGTTCATATAAGTAACAATATTCTATATTAATATTATCCCTATCCTATAAATCAAATTATAAAACAGAGTTACCCAGGTAAGTCGCTTTCCTAAGTTCATGCAAGCCAGGAAGTTGCAGAACTGGGTTCAAACCCAGGTCTGTCAGACTTTGGAGCCCATACTTTAAATTCATAGACTTCATGATCTCCCATGACTCTCTTTAATTATCAATAACAATATGCTGTAGTCTTACTATATATACACCATTCTCTATTATTTCATGTAGTATAGTCCTCTGGCAAACAATAGAATAGATAACGTGATCTCCATTATACAGTTAAAGTATCTTAAATTCAAAGAGGTTAGACAATCTGTCCAAGTTAACTTACTAGTGAGTCATCAAGTTGTTGTATTATTCCAAGTGTACCAATGTCAAAACTTTTCCCATTTCCCTATAATTACTCCACTATTTGGGTTTTAGAATAGTGCTAAGGATTTATCCAAGGGATACAGAAGTGCTGATGCATAGGAGCACATGTACCCCAATGTTCATAGTGGCACTTTCTACAACAGTCACATCATGGAAAGAGCCTAAATGTCCATCATCTGATGAATGGGATCAAGAAGATGTGGTAGGGGTGCCTGTGTGGCTCAGTTGGTTAAGCTCTGACTTCGGCTCAAGTCATGATCTCACATTCGTGGGTTCAAGCCCTGCATCAGGCTCTGTGCTGACAGCTCAGAGCCTAGAGGCTGCTTTGGATTCTGTGTCTGTCTGTCTGTCTGTCTGTCTGTCTGTCTCTCTCTCTCTCTCTCTCTCTCTCTGCCACTCCCCCTTTCATGCTGTCTCTCTGTTTAAAAACTAAAACATCAAAAAAAAATCTTTTTAAAGAGGTGGTATATACATACAATGGAATATTACATGGCAATGAGAAAGAATGAAACATGGCCATTTGTAGCAAAGTGGATGGACCTCGAGGGTGTCATGCTAAACAAAATAAGTCAGGCGGAGAAGGACAGATACCATATGTTTGCACTCATAGGTCTAACAGGAGAACAGGAGAAACCTAATGGAGGACCAGGGGGAGGGGATGAGGGAA
>NC_043705.1:62105746-62120787 GCF_006229205.1 Suricata suricatta | reverse complement strand
GAAACATGAGAGACTACTGAAAATACTGAAAATGAACGGGGGCAGAAGAGAGAGGGGAGAAGGGAGTGGTGGAAATGAGGAGGGCACTTGTGGGGAAGAGCTCTGGGTGTTGTATGGAAACCAATTTGACAATAAACTATTTAAAATAAATAAATAAATAAATAAATAAAATAGAATAGGTCAATTCTCTAGTAATGTCCCAGGGAAGATCATTAGTTGGTAAGTTATCTGGAGCACTCATTCTGGTGCTGCATTTGAGCTCTGGAAGCTTACTGTTAAAAATAGCTATCAGCATTGATATGTTGTACATACATACATACATATAGATATGAAACTAGGACTCATGTATGTATACATATTATATATACACACACACACATACATATATGTGTTCAGATACCTGAGTATGTGTTTGTATATATAGTGTACAAAAATTAACCTAGTCATTTGGTCTACAACAGTGAATAAATAAAATCTCACTGCTGACAGATTACTATTCCAAAGATGCCAGTTCTATGATGAAAAATTTAGCATATCATATTCAATCTGTTTCTTTGCTTCAGTCTAGAAAATTTTTCACTTTTAAAAGTATATCTCTACAAAGTCTATTTGGTAGTAAGGAGGGACTTGGAGAGAATCATGGTGTTCTATGTTGAGGTCATTTGTTCTTAAGCCCATTATAAAGTTTAATATGAATGAAGTCCAAAAGGAAAAAGGAACGTAGTATCATATAAAGGCAGTTCGAAGCCCAAAGTGGGTGGATAGGATATAGGACTTGGTTCAAGCTACCAGTCAGTCCCATCGAGCCTCGTGTATTTGTGTACTTATTATGGCCATCTTTTAAGGGTTACATAACATCACCTTTTTTTACATGTTACAAACCGCAAATTACATAGTTACAGTACAGCAAAATGTTCATAGTCTACAAACTTCTAGCTATAAGGTTTAAAAATACAGATAGCTATCCCCAGAACAGTTCATTTTAAGAAATTTTAAAATCCTGTTAGCATCATTATCAATTATTTCTGGAATGAGTTTTGAGGAAAAATTCTTCTATGGAATTTATTTTTTTAAACCTCTCTTAATTCCACAAACTGACAACATTGTTTTGTCAAGTTATTACCTGGCACCTTTGGCTTTTTTGAAATACAGTAATTGTCACCCATATGGCCATTGCCTCTGCTGTCAGATGATCTAATCAATATTAGATTTAATCCCTTTGTTTTGTGATATATCCCAAAGTAAGAGTGCAGATACAAATGATACAAATATTTTTTTCCATAGTTTTCCATTATATATTATGAAACCCTACAAACACCAGTGGAATGTTACAAATTCAGCTCTACTGGATAAAATATTCATGTGTGTTCACTGTGCTAAAGATGATCAAGTTATCAAAATTTATAAAGGGCATTAGAGGCCAAAACAATTTAATGTGTTCCTTTCATCTTCTACCTGTATCTCTTGTGAAAAATAAAAGCTATATATTTTTTATCTTCCATTATATAAAACATTCTGTGTACAGGGTTGGCCTCATGTCTTTGAAGGTCTGTTTATGAAAATTCCAGAATTAAATGTAGAGATAGGTTTAAATTTTATTAGTCTATTGAAACTTAATTCAGCATCAAGAGGCCAACAGAATAAATGATAAAATTCATACTTATGCAGTCGAGTGTTGCCTAGTGACAACTTTCTATATGTGTACCTTTTGCCTTCTGGAAGCTATTTTCAAGGTTGATGTAGATTTTGTGGAATGGTTTATGAAATCACTGATTTCCTAGACCTGTAAGGAGTACTTCCAAATGTCTACAATTATATTTGTGGTTATTAAATATGACTAATAAAAGTCATTTTCAAATGTCAAGTTATATCATCTTTGTAAAAGTACAGGTTTCTTTCAAAGTCTCTCAGAAGTTCTCCTAAGCCCTACTACAAATAAGGAGTCTTTTATGTAATATGCTGGCCTTCTTGATACATAGAATACTGTGGAAATAACTGAATTGCTGAAGATATTAAACCAGTAATGAAGGCTGGATAAATTTAATGCTCTCCAGTTTGCCTTTCTCTCTGCCCCTAGAGCAATAGAATTCTCAAAAATTTGGGCTCTACCTTAAATGGCTTTGGGGCAGGGGAGAATAGATGTATTTTTATATATTTAATGTATGCTGACTTTTATTTGCGTTCACTCAAATGGGCCCATAGGATTTCTTTGCAATGATTTTGGGAGGAAATTTACACAAGTTTCAAGATCACATGTTGCCACTAAACCATCTGTCAATCATCTTCTTTATAGGGATATTGGCTTTGGTTCCGGGTGAACCGAAATACAGCAAAGTATTTTCTCATGTGAAAGGAATGCCTGGGAAGGAATTAAGACTGTGCATGTGAACAATAAGGTCCTATCATCCCTGAGCTGGGTGGGCTACAGTATCTGGGAGTGTTCCTGGTGCCAAGTTTAGCCCGGCCAGGGAAAGACTCTCTTCTCCATTTACTACCATGTACAACCTCAGAATGAACTGAAGGGGGCAGTATTTACCAAGATAATTTAATAGGACAGTATTTCAGACCTAACCTAGGAACATTTTAACATTATTTATGATACCAACAGTTTTTGTATGCCAGCTGCCACTCCCATTACATATGTGCACACAGTGCCTAGTGCAGAACCACTAATGGGCTCAAATTTTCACATATCATGAGCTGTATTATAGATTATATCAAGTTTGTTTTTGTCCAAACAAGTATACTCCAATAGGTCTGGCTCAAATTTAGCTAACTATTTGTTTTTCTAGCAAACGCAGTCTGTGGAAAGTCCCTCGCATGGAGGATGTTGGTTTTCATAAGCTCACAACGATTTCTCCTTTAATTAGGGTCATGTGCAATGACAGTGTAGGCAGACCAGTCTCTAGGCTGCCTTTTCATCCAAGAGACGCCTTCTATTTCAGGTTTCTTCTAGCCCGTAGAAAGGAAAGAATTTCCCTTAATAGAAAATAAATCTTTAGACACGAGTTACAAGTAGTCACCAATTTATGTCTATTATCTGATGACAATGTATCAAACACAGTTTATCATTTCCAAATAACTATATGTGAATTAATTTGATGGTGAGGTTAGTATATGAGCATCTAACTTCCTCCATGTAATACAGCATCAAATAAAACAAAACGATTAAGAACATCTGCACAGCTGGGATTTCTGGTTACACTGCCAAAAACTAAACAAAAAACCAAACCACATTATGGAAGTATGTATTTGCTCCTTCTGTAACCGTAGCCACACCACCCTAATTTGCCTGTTCCAGGAAGTTTGTAATTCTTAAACTGCTTCTCTTTACCCAAGATAACACTATCTGCAGCAAAACTCTGGTCTCCTACTTCTGCTACTCAACTATTTTATTCTTCAATCTAAAAGACAACCCTTGGGTAGAATTTCAGTTATATGAGGTATTGTTTCAAAGACAGAATTTAAGGAGGTAAGTATTGGGAAGGGGGGAAGGGGGACTCTCAATAGCTTTGGTTTACATACACAGAAAATTTGATGTAAATACTTCCCTATCTGATAGTCATTTTAGAAACCAAGAATTAAAACCAGGAAATGAAGAATTGATTGTTCAAGGTCAAAGAGGTCAAGAGTAGAGACTAGGACCCAGGTTTGCAAAGAGCCTACTCCAGGCTTTCTCCACCAGAAATGCAGTGCATTGCTCCCAAAATGAATGCTGTCTCATGATGTTTGTGGTCTCTCACTAAGCTCAAGGCACATAGAAAAGCAGTTTTCTGCTGCGGCAATAGGGCCTCAATCAGGGAAGAAAGAAAAAGCAAAGATGGTGATGAAGGCGCAGACAGAGGGGACACAGAGCAGCCTTCATGAAAAATTAGTGATGGCAGAGATGTAGAGATAGTGGAGTGGGGCTAGGGGTAGGGAGCTGAATTTCTATGTTTGCTGATACATAAAGAGGTTTCTTTAGGTTGCCAGGAATTCACTTCTCTCAGCCTCCATTTAATAGGGCTTTTTATTTCCTTTCTCCTCTTTCTCTCTCTGTAGGATTGCTCTTACTTCCATTTCAGCCCAACATCTATTAATTTATATTATTTGATTTTGCTCAGTTTCTAGATGTTAAAAATGTTTATACTTATGTCACTTTATTTTTTAGTTCAGAAACCATTTAAGAATTAACATAGTCCTGCCTTGAGTCTGAATTGAAAGATTTAAATGAACTGCAAAATAATTTATCTTATAATAAAGAGTCTCCTACAAATGCAAATTTAGAGGTTTGCATAATACTCCTAAGACATTTTTATTCAAGTACTAATAAAATGGCAATTTTCCGTTGCACATTCAATCTGCCTAAACCACCTAAGATACACCCTCTTTCTCCAGCACCTTTTCCCAGTAAGTAATTTGCTATGATGATCTTGTTTGGCCCTCAGATACTTGAAGACAACTCCATTTTCTTAGGTTACTCTACATAACATTGTAAGACAAATCAAGTGGGTTAAATATTAGCAAAGATGAAGCCTACAGGAGGCCTTATAGATATTTCTACATACTTGGTTATTAAGCATGTAGATTTCAAAGACAGCAATGAAGAATCAATCCCAGATTCAACTGTAAACTATGGAGAGGTGATGCTTTGGGACAATCTTTTTTAGGATACAAAAAAAAAAAAAAAAGGAAAAAAAAAAAGAAGATTCCTTCTGGGTAATGCACATGTTTCTAAGAATTCTGTTTGCATTCATATGTGGTTAGAAGTCTTTCCACACTATGTATTAGTGGAGTTCCTTTGTTTACTGCTTACATTGGTTTTTACAAACTCAATTCTGAGGCTCCTTTACAACAGTAACTTCCCTTCTTTATATTGCCTGTGATCAGAGCTGCTCTTTCCACTGCTCTCCTTGCCCAGCCGCCTCTGATGATGCTACAGGAATTATAAGAGTCTGTTTTTCCTCCAGCACTTGTAAGTATTAAGGTCCCTCTAGCCACTTTTCCATAAAGTGTACTGCTTCTGTCAGATACTCTCAAAAGGTATTATTATTTTGAGGTCATTGCTGATGTCTAAGCTGATCAGAAATTTTCTGGATTTAGCTTTCTGGGTCTTCTTAAATGATGTTAATGAATTTAAGAAGCTCTCCTACACAGCATATCAGATTATAGTGATCATCTGTGAACCTTTGGATTCCTAACCTCTACAAATGCAGGAGAAAGAGCATTTTGCTCTGACTACAAAGGAGGGTTGAGTGTTTGCAAATTATTTCAAGTATAGTGCAAGTATTCATTCAGTATTTTCATGCCATCACTCCTTCACAAATGTTTCTCAACAAAATTTAAAAGTTCACCTGGAACCAAAGTACATCTTTCTCTTCACAGAATTCTTTGTATCCTCTTGTGCTTTAGTTCTCTATGTGAAACATCTTTAGGGTTTAAATCAACTGTGTAAACCTAAAGAGAGGATACTATGCAAAAAGGAAAAAGACCAATAGATTTTAAATTAAGTTCATATTGGTAGGTCATCATAATGAAAAATAAAATTTTTATTCACTCAATTTTGACTATAGTTTTTAAAAATATTCCTAACAGGGAATAGTAGAAACAAAATACTTTCAGGAGTGGGCGTAAAAGAAAAAGGCACAAAAGTAGGTAGATTAAAATAGTTGTAGTTAGTTCTATGAATTGGTATATGAATATATATTGTATTAGTACCATCTTCATGTTTACTTTATATATAACAACATGTATGTTTATGTGTGTGTGTAATATGTAACATGTTTATATTATATGTACATGTATAAGTGTGTATAAATATGTAATGTTTTATATTATATATATATATATACACACAAAAATTATATAATTTAAATTTTTGAATTAGGTCAGATTTACAGTAATCTAAAGCCATCATGAACCAAACCTAGAAATTGTCCATTTTCACATGGAGTCAAGGTTCTAGAGACCTCTGTAGACTACATTTCCCAGTCATCCTCTAAAAGACCGCCAGACCTGACAGAATGTGTGGGTTCTTGTCTTTGTTTCTACTCTCATGGTCTTTCCATCTTGCCATAGAGGTTCACATTTTAAGGAAAAGAAGTAAGAAACCATCTATTATGGGATTAAAGTCAACTCTTGTCTAAGGGTGAAGACTGAGGTACCGACATGAAGACTACCTTTGTGAGGATTATATGCCACTAAACAATGGCCTATCCTTTTCCATGTAATATAAATTCAAGCTTTATGTTAAGAACACTTTCTGGTCTCAACCACACTAATGGTAAACCATGGTACAAAATGATTCACTTCATCTGCTAACATGTCATTTTTACTTCTTTGGGAAGGTAGGAGATCTAAATTTCTTTATGTACTGCTGTCTCTTTTCTGGTCATTGAAAAATTTGCCTTTGTACAAATTCCATAGTGACTTACAACTGTGCTCATAGATACCTGTTCCTTTAGAGCAAAGTGGACCATTCACACATTTCTGTTGAAATAAAGGTAGTTTATTTATTATCTGACCTACTGATGAGTAAATAATCTGTCAAACTACCAGTACGTTTTTCAGGGCAAAGTGAAGAGTTAGATTCCATTTACACAGCAGGACTCACAGGAAATTCGGGAGTTGAACATGACTTAGGAAAAGTTCCTATTTTGACAATAGCCATCTTTATAATGGTAAGAAATTTGTCTATTGAGTAGCTCATAGCAAGGGTGCAAAAGACAATAGAAAAAACAAGCTCTTTCCTACTAGGTGATTTTAGGCCAATATATCATGCTGTAGGCTGGAAATACAAAAATCATCTTATTAAATCACATAAAATGACCCATGTAGAACAGTTCATTTTTCACTAGCAGAGTGAAGGGGCGTGGGGGCTAATAAATCAAAATGAACAAGACAATAATTGTTCCTCCCATGATATCATCCTAAATGTCGAAGCAATGAAGGAAACAGTTTAAGAAATGTTTTATTGGCCAACTCATGTTTATATTTAGAAAGAACAACTTTATGCCTCTAGGATATAGTGAGCCTATTATTTTATATGAAAAGTAAATTTTAGAAGAATCCAAAGTTACATTATGAAGCAGGTAGATTATGGGTACTAGTAATTGTACTCAGTAGGTGTCTTAGAAAAAATTTAACTTTTAAACATGAACCCCAATACTTACAAGGATTAATATTCAGAAAGCAACATCTTTTAGATTCATAAAGGCATTGATTTCAAAGTAACATAATTACCATCATTATAGTGAGTTATTTATAATACACATTGCTGGAAATTGACAATATATTCCTAGGCAGGGAGATTCTAAATACAAATAGCTCTTTTTAAGTATGAATAGATATTATCAGCTCATTAGTGATTATCAGGGATATTCATTTTTATAATGGTACAAGCCAAGTAGATTATGAAGCAACATTTGGCCCTTCAATAGAAAAAGAATTTCTAAACCTCATGCTAAATCAGAAGATTTATACACAGGTTTTGCTTTCTGTATATTTAGACAAAATTATCAAGTATCAGAAGTATATTAACTGTATATGTTAGTTAACTGTAATTAACTATATCAGAAACAGCAACCAACTCTACCGTTTTTATAATTTTATTACTTCTACTCAACTAACACTCCTATTTAGTTTGGCCAAATACAAATGTTCTCTTCCAGACAGGAGTAGATATTTAAATAATGAAAAACTGAGCAGCCATGGTGGCTGTGTGGCTCAGTTGGTTAAGAATCTGACTCTTGATTTCAGCTCAGGTCATGACCTCACAATTTAGGAATTGGAGCCCCTCATTGGACTCCACAATGAGAGCATGGATCCTGCTTGGGATTCTCTATCTCCGCTCTCTCTCCTGTTACCCCATTCATATTCTCTGTTTCTCTCTCTCCCCCCCCCACCCAAATAAATAAATAAACTTAAAATAAAAAATTAAAAAAAAATTAGAAGCCATATGGGAATGTGATGTGACAAACAGTAAAGGGTGTGATGATTAAGAAATTTGGAAGCAGGGTTGATGAGAACTTAGAGACTATATAACACCTATTACAGAAAATTTGAAATTATCTCTAGATTCTTTCAAGTACTAATTAGAAATAAAAAGTGTTGTGCTAGGTCTTTAAAGAAAAAATAGACAAAAATTAGGTACTCCTGAATGCTGTCAGAGGATTTTTTTTTTTTTTTTTTTTTTTTTTTTACTCTTGGATCATTGCCTATACCACCATTTTGATTACTACAGGTAAAGGTAAAATACTCTTTAGAAATTAGAAGATTGGGTAATTCCAAAGGCTTGTTGGCTATTTACACAAGTCTGGTCATGACATTTTTTTGGTTAAAATTATCAACATTCCCATTCCTTCAGGATAAAGTTAACAGTTCTTCACCCAGGTGAATATACAGGACTTTCTTCACCTTCGCCCCTAACCTGCAGCACCTCTATCTGCCCCTCACTTGTCTATATCCACATCTAGACCACACACCTATGGTCCCCACAAGGGGCGTGGTTCTTGTTTTATTTCAGAACTGCCTTTATCCCCCCATTTTCCTTATCAAGTCTCATTTTTCTAGTCTCATCTTTTTTTACACCTATTTCAGGGATCCTTTCCTGAACTACTTACCCAGCTTAATCTGCATTTGGTGGGCATCCTTTTACACAGCTCCAATAGCTTTCTGATTTTAACTTAATTGCTGGGCTCTGTATACACTACTGTAAATATCCATTTACTGATTTGAACATCCTTCTAAATTCTTTGAAGGAAGAGATTAGGTCCTAGTAGTTTTTGTCTTTATAGCCTCTCCATCTAACACGGGGAGAATATGTGTTTAATATATATGGCTGTGGAATTGAACTAAACTTTTAACGGAAATGTTAAGAATTCATAGATAAAATAGAGACTGAGATAGGACTTAACATTAGAATAGTCATCAAGTATCTAGAAGTTATGAAGTTCATGAAAAAATGGGTAAATTTTAAGTTATATTGAACACATAGTATAAGGAATTAAGAGAATTTTAACTGTTAACGTTAATTGGCAAATGTGATTTCATAGGGGATTTAGCATAGTCTTGTATGCTATGACAAGGGATCTTCGCCTATCTGGAACACCTTCTACAATTTCACACATATTTTAAATACACAAATATTTTATGCTGATGAAGAGAAAAATAGGTTTCTTATCTCACAGAGGCTACTTTTTAGAATCTGTCCTATCAAAAGCAGTTTCCGTTTGTTACATATTGTTTTGCTTCCTCCACCATGAGAAAAGTCTAGAAACACATGCTTTTTTGATTATTTGAATAAAGCTTTTCAAACTGTAAACATATTTCCATGGTTCTAAACTTTAAACATGTATAGATATATAAATGTCAATGCAACTACATCGTGCAAAAAGAAAGTATTAGCTAAAAATCTGAAGATTGAACGAGGTGAAAAGAAGCTTTTTGATTTTAAAAATAGAGGACTACCTAGGACATCCCTGTGGAATAATATTACAAACAACTCAGTCAGACTGCATATAAATTATGATTTCCTAGAATATTTTGGGCAACAGGCACCAACATAAAATCTATTAGTAAAATGTTTCTCTTCTGAAAACATGTAACCTAGAATATTCCGGTCTTAATTTGCTCAAAGTGTGGGTATAGACATCACATAGACTAAACTTTTCAAAAAGGGGTCAGCAAACCAGCTTGTATCAGAAAACAAGGTAAATTTGCTAAAAATGCAGCTTTTTAGCCCCATTCCAAACCTACTGAATTAGAATCTCAGAGGCTAGCTTCTGGCTACATGTATAACATAGTGGGACCTCATGCTCGATTTAATGCTCTGCTGTCACCATCTTTAAATTCTTGCTGATTTTTAAGGAAAGGGCTTCACATTTTCATTTTGCACCACACCCTGCCAATGATGTAGCTGGTTGTGGGAAGGAACAATCAGAAATCCACATTTCAGACACCCACTGCAGGTGACTTTGATTCAAGCATCTGCATACCACACTGTAATACATATGGTAGACTGAGAATGATTGACTTTGAAGGTAAAAAGCAAAGAAATGTTACTCTGAACATAATTATCAACTGGGAAGGGCCTATGAACACAGAACCAACAGAAAGAAACCATGAGAGAGAGCAACCACATCCTCGTAGACTTCATAAAAGCCCAGAAAAGTCCAACTTTATATTTTTATTGAAGAACATTTCCAAAGGTCTGAGACAGATGGGGTTGTACATTTGGTCAGAAGTTCTGAAGGGAAAACAACAATTTGATTCCAAGTCATTATAAACATAATGTGACCACCAGACCAAATGCCTTAATGGAAAACCAAAAAAAAATCCTCATGGCTGAACAAGGGAGTGTCATGAGCTCAGACCTTTAAGGTTGAGAAGGCGCATACCAAAAGATGAAGAAAATCAAAAGCAAGTATACAAAGACCTGGAAAATTTCAAAGTCCTTAGGACAAAACAAGGCTTTTAAATAGATTAAACAGAAAAACAAAGGAATTCAAATGCAGTCAAAATCCAACATCGGCAACTTTGCACAAGAATCTGTTACAATGATTACTAAATCCTAAAGTTTCCTTCACCATAACTGAGGCCCCAGTCTTCCTCTAAGAGGGAACACTGAAGTCCAGCACAAGCCCTGGGGACACTCAGTTTAGACCAGTTTCGTCCTGCTACGGTAACAGCACCCCTACAGACACAATGCCTAATATAAAGGAGGCCCTTCAGTTAGCAATAATTGCACCTCAGATAAACCACATTGGCTACCATAAGGAGCAAAGCTTAAAGGAGGCCCTTCAATGATGTTAACTTAGAACTCCATGCTTCTTAAAACATTAACATGCTACCTTAGGCCGCCCCAGATAGAAAGATTGCATTCAGCTGGAGTGTTCAACCAAAATCATTCCAGGTGTTATTCTTTCACTTCTGCACTGAATGCTCCCAGACACAGATTAATTTCATCAAGCTCACTCACCAAGTAGTTCGAACACCTATAGTACACTTTTTTAGCTGCAGCTTCACTGGTTATTAACCGGTCTCAATCCTTTCAGAATAGCCCTTCTTGGCTATGTTGCAGAAATACAGATTTGCTCAAAACAATCCACACCCCTCAGGAAAAGTTTGCAATTTATGACAAAAGATATAATGTTAAGCAACAAAACAGAGAGTAGATGTATTCATATTCTGTTTTGCTTTTTTCTTCCCTCCATTAAGGAAAATAATTTTCAAGCTGGCAAGTCTAGAACAAACATCATTAGGCGAGAATTGAAGTGCAAGATAGGTGCAGAGATAATAAGGGAGTGCTTTACAGCTGTAAATTAATTCAAGCCTTCAGGCCCAGATAAATTATATCCCAGGATATTTAAATGACTTGCAGATGTGATCAAGGAACTTCTGTTGCTAACCGCTAAGAAATCAGAGGAAAAAGAAGTCCCCATTAATCTAAAGATAGCCAAATATGATTCCAGTTTCTTATAGGTGGGTGCAGGGGTGGGGGGAGGGGGAAAGGAAATGAATTCCAAAAATTATAATGGAAGCCCCTGGTCAAATTCATGAACTAAGCAGTCTTTGCATAGCTCCCTTGAACACAGAGAAATCGTCAGCATTGTTCAACATTGGATCCTTAGGACACTTGAACAGGTTGCGTCCTTAGCAGCCACTTAAATACTTACCGAACATTAACTGACCATTTAGAAAGTAGGGTTGTGTATGAAATCAACACACGGCCTCACTCAGAAATAAACCAGTTGCTTAACTCTCTGAGCCGCATTATTCTACTAAGCAAGAAGGTCACATTACACTCTATAGACAACCCGAAATCTTAGAGTCTTAAATCAAAATGACTTACTTTTTGCTCGTACTTCACATCCTTCTCATGGTCCGTGGAGTCTACTCCCCGCCATGCTCACTCCAGGACTCAAACTACCACCTGACGCACTGTCATTTATAGAGGCAGAGAAAGAAACCTGAGCGGGAACAGCAAATCCACTCGTAACAGCTCCCACCTGGAGGTGAGGCATACCTCCACACGCATCTGATTGGCTTAACAAGTTATGTAGCCACGCCTGTGTTCACAGTGGAGAAAGTATAAACCTACTTTGTGCCAGGAGGAGAACCAGAAATATCTAGTTCAAAGTACCAATGGCCATCATAGTTATCTGCACAATGGAAATTATAATATCTATTATAGTTATATCTCAGTATAATTAGAATTGTAACTATTATACCTATTATCATTATATACTAATATTATTAATATATTTATTTATCAATAAGTAATCCATAGTAGGATTATAATATAGCTATCCATTATAATACCCATCTTATATTTTTTACAAGCAATATCATAGCCCTTGTGTTTCTAAATCTACTGCTGAGCCACCATTGGCCAATCTGGTGAGTGATTTAATACTAATCCTGTTTTGGTGGGGCTGGGAGAAGAGCAGAATTTTTCTCCTTTAAAGTTATAAAAAAACTCAAATAGCTTTCCTCTTGCCTAGAGAGTAAAAGAAGTCACAACTAAGAAATAGTGCCCAATCCCGTGTGATCCATTAGAAAATGGGCTTTTCTTGCTATTTCTGTGCCTAAGTTGGGCACAGTTTGTTTGGAGGTAGCATGGGGTTATTGCAGGCCCAAAGCTTTGGTCAATTGTCTCGTCTCCATGATTGCACCTTGTAGTCATCCCTTCCTAAGTCCTGTGCCCTTCCTAGCTTAGTGCACAGGAACTTAATTCTCATCATTGTGCACATACACATACTCTGCAGTCTTAAGGAATCTTTTTCTAAATGTTTATTTCTTTATTTTTGACAGAGAGTCAGGGGAGAAGCGTACAGAGTGGGGAGCGAGAGAATCCCAAGCACTCTCCCTGCTGTCAGAGCAGAGCCCCAGGCAGGGCTCAAATTCACAAACCATGAGATCATAACCTGAGGTGAAATCAAGGGTTGAAAGCTTACTGACTGAGCCACCCAGGTGCCTCAGGAATCTTTTATTTTCATAGCTCTGTCCATTTCTATGTACTCTCTCCATACCTCCTGCCACTTCCCCAAAACTGGTCTCTCTCCTATTCTACTCTGGAGAGAACTGGTTTAATCCTTTAAGTGGATTTCTGTTTTCAGAAACAAGAAGTGGAGAGAGGAAGTTGTGGTATAATAATGTCTGCTTTTTTTTTTAATGTTTTATTTATTTTCGATACAGAGAGAGACAAAGCATAGAGGGGGAGGGGCAGAGAGAGAAGGAGACACAGAACTGGAAGCAGGCTCCAGGCTCTGAGCTAGCTGTCAGCACAGAGCCCAACACGGGGCTCGAACCCACGAACGTGAGATCTGACCTGAGCCGAAGTCGGAGGCTTAACCGACTGAGCCACCCAGGCGCCCCAATACTGTCTGCTTTAACGCTTGCAAATTCATACTGCTGCGGCAAGACAACAAAAGCCTGACGGAATCCTTGTTAAGAGGAAGAAATACATTAAAGGAAAATACAAGTTAGAGACCAACAGATAATCTTTAATAGTATTTCAAGGTGATATCTTCAATTTGGTGATTAAATAAAAATGTAAGTAGAATCAAATACAATACTATAGAATCATATATTGTCTAATGTCTCATTAACTGTATTTCCATGTTTAGAACAGTTACTCAACTGGTTATTTGGAGGACAATATAGTCAAACTGTCTCTGTTATATGGATTGGGGGAAATGGGCATTGTGTTTGTAGGACATGTAACATCAACTCTTACACTTAATGCTGCTCCTTTATTTTACACATGAGGAATCCTAATACATGAAAACTTTTCTCTAGCAGAATTTACATAATTCCTCTTGATGAGTATTATGCAATTATATTCCTGATTTTTGTTTTATAGTTTTAATGTTATCAAAAATGAACCAGTGGGTACCCAAATTATTTCTCATAATCTATAAGTTGACAATCTTTTTAATGTTTATTTACTTTTGAGAGAGAGAGAGACAGAACTCGAGTGGTAGAAGGGCAGAGAGAGAGGAAGGCACAGAATCTGAAGCAGGCTCCAGGCTTTAAGCACAAAGCCCCATGCGGGGCTCAAACCCACAAACCATGAGATCATGGCCTGAACTGAAGTTGGACACTAACTGACTGAGCCACCCAGGCACCCCTTATAATTTGATAATTCTTATGTGCCTCCTTCAGTTTTCTTCAAGTAATTGGAAATCACTTGACCAATAAAAATACCAAAATTCTATATTGCCTTTTTGTGTTTTGGCACCCCATTGTTTTGTTCTTATAATTTAGCATAGGGAACCATGCCAACATTTAAAGTGGCTAGCAGGTAATATCTTTCTTTGGCAAACTCAAAACTAAACTAAAAATTAAGAAAGGGGTGATAAGGAAGTATTTGGTGAGAAATAACACTGTTTTTCTTTATAATTTAGGGTAGCAAACCATATCAACATTTAGAGGGGATGACAGGTAAATATCTTTCTTTGGCAAACTAAAAACCAAACTAAAAGATATGAAGGGGAGAGGCGCCTGGGTGGTTCAGTGGTTAAGCCTCCGACTTTGGCTCAGGTCATGATCTCACGTTCGTGGGTTCGAGCCCCGCGTCGGGCTCTGTGCTGACAGCTCAGGGCCTAGAGCCTGCTTCCGATTCTGTGTCTCCCTCTCTCTCTCTGCCCCTCCCCACTCATGTTCTGTCTCTCTCTGTCTCAAAAATAAATAAAACATTAAAAAATTTTTTTAAATATGAAGGGGAGATAGGAAAGAATTTGGTGAAAAACAGTACTCCCTGAAAGATGGCTGAATCTTAAGCAGATAAGTTTTAGGGAGGATTATATTGGGGCTCAGGTAATTCAGTCACATGCTTGTGAGTCTTTGCAAAGGACCCCAGTTGAAAGACCACAGCAGGATACCAATAGAATCCTTCGGGCTTTCTCTAGGGAGAGCACAGGGTTTATACCTCCTTGTTTGGTAAGAACTCCAAATGGCTGAGGACCTGAATATGAGACAGGAAACCATCAAAATCCTCAAGGAGAAAGTAGGAAACAACCTCCTTGACCTCAACCACAGCAATTTCCTACTCGACACAT
>NC_043705.1:62093143-62105646 GCF_006229205.1 Suricata suricatta | reverse complement strand
ACAATGGAGTACTACATGGCAATGAGAAAGAATGAAATATGGCCATTTGTAGGAAAGTGGATGGACCTTGAGGGTGTCATGCTAAGCGAAATAAGTCAGACAGAGAAAGACAGATACCATATGTTTGCACTCATAGGTCTAACAGGAGAACGGGAGAAACCTAATGGAGGTCCAGGGGGAGGGGAAGAGGGAAAGAGAGCTGGGGAGAGAGAGGGATGCAAAACTTGAGAGATTATTGACTACTGAAAACAAACTGAGGATTGAAGGGGGTGGGGGAAAAAGAGGTGGTGGTCATGGTGGAGGAGGGCACTTGTGGGGAAGAGCACTGGGTGTTGTATGGAAACTAATTTGACAATAAACTATTAAAAAAAAAAAAAAAGAACCGATGCCCCTAGAGTTCCTATGGACTGAGAGAACCGTCTAGCAATATAGTCTTGTCAATCACTTAGGAAGCCTTAACTGAATTATTGGAGTGGTTCCATTCTGTTTTTCAAATTTATTATACTTATTAACTCCACAGAGAAACTTGAAATCAAGATTGACCTCAATTTATTATCAAACTAAAGGGTGACAAGCAATTTCAGTGTTAATAGTCTATGAATAAGGGCCAAGAACCTATAAACCCCAGAGCCTGACCAAGCTTTCCACCTTGTATTTTATATCCACTTTCTGACACTTATAAAAATGTCACCAACTTACCAAGTAAAATTAAAACCAATAAATAGTGAACAAATTCAATTCCTTTTTAAGTGTAATTTTATTATTACCTTTTATAGTTTGAGAGTCTCTGTTGTTATTTATATTAAATATAGATGTTAAAAGAAGAAAAAAAATTTTTTTCCTTGATTTTAAGTTTACCTTTTGTATTTCCAGACTAAAGCCTCCTTTTGTTTTACTTTATACTATTAATACAGAATATCACTATAAACCAAATTATAATATAGAATTCTGTAACTGTCGAACTGGAATAGCAAGTTATATACAGTGACTCTCACTACAGCATTGTTTGAAAAATAAAAACCGGGAATCTATGAATGTGAATTTCTTAAATACACTATATCTATACCATAAAAGATTAAGTAACTTTCTTAAAAATGATATAGAATAGATCTTAATTTGGAAAGATGTTCATAAATGTAGAAAAAAATGTTACAGGGGGGTATGGTATGATCCCATTTTTGTTATTAAAATAGTTACATTTATTTTTGAAGATATAGATGAATTCTGAAAAGATACATTAGAAACTGTAAACAGTTGTTATTTCCTGGGAGTGGGATTGGGAACCTTGTTGGGAAAAAGTTTTTTTTAATCCCACCTTCCATCTTATTCTATGGTTGAAATTTTTGGATTAATTATGTATAATAAAATTTATGTTTGTCATTCCTCTATTTTTCTCATGGTTCCCATCAAGTATTAATAATATAGTTTATAAATCCTGCAAGCAACATAGCATTGTGTTTAAACAGTTAGGACACATTTATTACAATACACTTTAATATTAATCTTTAAAATAATTTGTTACAACAAGATATCCACAGCCTAATAAAATGAATGAGGAAACTGGAGTAAGAAAAAAGCAGGAAGAAAATGAATTTAAACTAGAGGCTTGTACATAAAGAATCCTGTTAAAGGGCTTCCTCTCTTTGTTAGAGAAGGGCTGTTGATAAGCTCTGTGCTTTCACAAGTTCAAAGAAAATGGGAAAAAGTTATCCGTTTTAAGAATCACGTTAATTTTATTCTAGCGATAAGACCTAAGAGTAATTTCTAACACACTTATAAGCCAAGAAAAAGTCTAAGAAAAGGGCAAGTCAAATTGATTGAATCCCAAATCAATGAGGTTTTTCTCTTGAACATATCAATTATGGACAACTTATTAAGTAATATTTTTAAATAAAAATAAATGATTTTGTTTCCTGACATATTTGATAATGTAGTTGTGTGTGTGTGTGTGTGTGTGTGTGTGTGTGTGTGTGTGTAGTTGAAGGCTTGTTAATTCTAACGTCAGAGGAATTAGTTTTAAAAGAACAATCATAGAACCATGAGCTACGAGAAATGAGGGAACCTAGGTTATCCTGGTATAATGAACTGTATTTTTATGCAGCATTTAGGTCTTTTCACCTTTACAGCAGGGTATTTTTTTTTTTTAAAAGGAGAGAATGCACATGAGAAGGATAGAGAAGAAAGAAAGGAAAAAGAGAGAATTGGACTTACTAAATACCAAGCCCTATTATGAAGTTAAAACATTATTTTAGAAATCTAGCAATAGGGGCGCCTGGGTGGCTCAGTCGGCTCAGCGACCAACTTCAGCTCAGGTCATGATCTCACAGTTTGTGGGTTCGAGACCCGCGTCAGGCGCTGTGCTGACAGCTTGGAGCCTGGAGCCTGCTTTGGATTCTGTGTCTCCCGCTTTCTCTCCCCCTTCCATGCTCATGCTCTGTCTCTCTCTGCCTCTCAATAATTAATGAACATTAAGAAAATTTAAAAAAGAAATCTAGCAATAAAGCCAAATAGATAAGAGAGTATGATTATTATATAAGAAGCATTTATATCACAGAAAAATGGGTTATTCAATGTTGGTGTTAGGATAACTAGATATACAGAAAATTTTTTTTAAGGATATCTACCTAATTCCTTAAAAAAAAAATCACCTGATGAAGGGCAGCTGGGTGACTCAGTCGGTTGAGCTTCTGACTGTGGCTCAGGTCATGATCTCGCAGTTTGGAGGTTTGATCCCTGCATCGACCTCTGTGCTGACAGTTTAGAGCCTGGAGCCTGCTTTGGATTCTGTCTCCCTCTCTGTCTGCTCCTTCCTGCTCACTGCCTCAAAAGTAAATAAACATTAAAAAAAAATTTTTTTAATTCCAGGTGAAAATTTTAAGTAGAAAACATAAAAAGGATTTAAAGCAGCAAAAATAACATGAGAAAAAATTTTAAATTAATTTGCTATTGGGAAGTACTGTCTAAATATAATACAATGCTATAAGACAAAGTCCTAAAAATTGTTAATGTGGTAATACAATAAAATTTTTTTTAAATGCTGTTTGGCAAAAGACAGCAACAACAGCAACAACAAAAGACAACAACCCCCTCCCAAAAAACCTCAGAAAACAAAGACCAAAACCTTAGAAAAATACTTACATTTAACAATTAAAATAAGGAAGCTTCTACAAATCAACAAGACCAAAAACACAATTAAAAAAAAATAGACTGAAAAATGGACAGCTCACAGAAAAGTAATAAAATAGTTTCTAAGCATATAAAAAGATGTCTAATCTTCCTTATTTTAGGACGAAGGCAAATGAAAGTTACATTAAAATTCACATATCTAATCATCAAATATCTAAAAGTTTAATAACAGAAGGAAATAGGAAATCTTTGATGTTGTTGGTGTGAGTTTGAACTGGCACAATAATTTAGAGAGGAAAATTCAGCAAAATATACCTCAAAGTTTAAAGCACATGTTCTTTTTTTTCCAGCAATTCCACTTCCAGAAATTTATCTAGTGTCTTCTTGCACTTGAGTAACATTATACCACTACAAGGATATTCAATGTTGTAATATAAGAGGTCCATAACAACATAAGTGGCTGTGAATAAGGGGTCAGTTAAATAATGTTATAGCCACACAAAGAAACACTGTGCAGCTAATAAAAAAAAATATGGGAAATTTATATGTAACTCACATAGAAAACAAAAATGGTTATCATATAGGGACACAGAGAGATAAAGATACAGCAAGGAAGCAAGGTGCAAAACAAAGTCTATAATACACTACTATTTGAAGAAAAAGAAATTACATACACATACGTGCTTGTATATGAAGATTATTGCAATTGGTGAGGGCTAGCTTCTGGAGCACGAACAGGTGGCCGGGGCTAGGATGAAGGAAAAGCCTTTTTCTTCCCTATGCGCTTTTGCAAATTTTGCATTTGCTGTCATAGGGACACTCTACTTTTCAGAAATTTTTCATTCCTTAATTAAAGTTTAAAAGAAAGAAAATGAGTTCTAAGGAGATGAATTTGTGTCTTACTGCCAAATGTCAGATATGAATATGAAGACAAGTACAGAAGGCTTTATGCAAAATTAATTCTACATTTGGAACTCATCTCTCCTTTGACAGTGACTGAGTAAAAGTCCAGGTAGGTACTTGTTGAAACAAGATTTTTTTTTCTATGATTTCCTGATATTCCTCTCATAACTCTTGTTTGTTTAGCAGCCCTTATAGATGGTGGCTAGAAATGCCTAGGGAAAGTTCTAATGCACCTCAGTGTAAATTGGCTCCTATTTGGGCAAGTGATGGGAGATCTGAAAGCCCGCAGCAAGTTCAAGGCTGGAATCCCAAAGGTGAAAGTGCTGATTTGTAATTGAGAAGCTCAGGTAAACCCCAAGGGTCATCACAATTGATGGCCTTTCTGCCAAGGGCCTACCAAGCAATCTAAGTGATTTAAGTGCACAGCAGAGGAGCCTTCTTCCTTAATCTGTGGCATTGCCCTCCCTCTTCATATGAGGGGCTTCCAGGGCTCTAACTGGCCTTCAACTTGAATGGCAAGAGAGGAGAGAATGAAAGAGGGTATGTGCAAATGAGCTACAGGGCCAGGTTTGACTTATGACCTTTCCCCTTTCTGGACACTTAAGGTCTTTGATGGTCTGTGAAATGGGGCACCTATAGGTTCTCTTCTGGCAATGTCATAGCCCAGTTAATTTTATGGTGAGAGTCTAAAGTAGAAACTATATAACAGCAGGTTCCATTTCTCCCCTCAGTACACTAGGGTCTAAATGTAAGACCTGAGAGGATGTAAAGCAGTGGGGAATTCATACCTACAAAGGTCTCTTCAACTCAATAGCGATGCTACTTGTGTTCCACACAGCTTGGTACATCCACATAAGCATTCTTCGGGCCAAAAGATATGTCTATGTGATATGCACGAGGTTGCAACAGGTTGCTCAGCTCTGTCTACTACTCCTTTCATGGTTTGCCTCTAGAAAAGAAAACAGAATGTCTTTTGACATAGATAGTATCCCTGGAGGAATCAGGACAAAGCTTAGGCAATAGCTCAAAGTGAGCCTCTTGGCTTTCAAAAGCCTTCAGGTCCACTTTTGGGCCTCCAGCTATTTAACTTTCCTATGACCTACCTCTAGAGCCATGTATTAAATTTTTCCCAACTCTCTTCTTCCTTTCTTTATGGCTCCGAATGGTAGCAGAAGTATATTCCGACCCAGAATATGACATAAGAATTACTTTGAGCACTTAAAAAAATGAAAGCATGGGGTGCCTGGGTGCTCAGTCAGTTAAGCATCTGACTTCAGTTCAGGTCATAATCTCGAGGTTTCTGAGTTTGAGCCCTACATCGGGCTCTGTGCTGACAGCTCAGAGCCTGGAGCCCCCTTCAGATTCTGTGTCTCTCTCTTTCTGTCCTTCTCCTGCTCAAACTCTATCTCTCAAAAACAAATAAACATTTAAAATTATTTAAATAACCCCCACAAGTATAAGAAGAGTGTTTGGACCTGCTTTTTACTTTCTAAAAGCAGAAGATAACACCCCCATATGCAAGATGTCCTCTTTATAGCAGAAGGAAAGAACCATTCTTTATCACCAAAGATGCAGACTCAAGGCTGAGAGAATTCTATACAAGCAAATTTTAAAATACTCATCTTCTGTTAGCCTCCCCATACATTTTAGTTCCTTTTCTACAATTGCCTCTCTTTCTTCAAAAGAAGAAAGCATTAGCTAAAAACATTTAGATTTTGCCACATCTTCAGTTCTTGATTTCCATGGGATGACTCCTGTGTCATGTAAAACTTACATAAAATTCTGTATGGTTTTCTCTTGTTAATCTATCTTATGTCAATTTAATTCTCAGGCCCAGCCCTGGACCTAAGAGGGTAGAATTGAAGTTTTGCCTCCTTTACAGTTTCTTCCCCTCTCCTATCAAAATGTAATGGCTTTACCATCCATTTCTTCATTGTCAAATTTGTATGAAAAAACCATGTACCCTAATGCATAGTTAAAATTCTAATATATGTGCTAATGTTATACCTTCTTATACAACATATTTGCATTTAAATAGAGTTGTCTGGATTTAATGATTTAACCCAAAGGGATTAAAACGTCTTACATTTGTATAGTACTTGGTAGATTTTTTCAAAGTGCTTTTCACAAACAAGATTTCTTATGAACCTCTAAGTCACCCTGAGGCTGAGAGTGTAGGCATTTCAATTTGTGAGCACACTGTTGATAACTTTAGGCTCTGAGAGGCTGAGAAGCTTCTTTAGCGTCACACAGTAAATGGCAAGATATTAACCAAGGTCTCACAACTCTGCTTTCAGCATGTTTTCCACCATATCCAATACCTCAAGAAATAAGTAGAAGCTGTATAGACGCACACAGTAGGCACCAATAACAACATGTAAGTGCCCAGTGGCTTCATCTCCTCAAAGGGCTGGTTAGCATTCGAAGGATGAAGCTGTAAATAATTTCCTGAATCTCTGACTGGTAAGGACACATACGGCATAAAGAAGATTTTAGGACTTTTGGTCAAACAATGAATGAAACCACTTGACTGGATGACACAATGTCACAATAATTTTTTTTCAGTCTCATGAATATACCACACCAGAATGAGCTGGGGATAAGGTAGAAGGTTTTGTTCAAATTGCTTATTTCTGGAGACACCTAGGTTGCTCAGTCAGTTAAGCATCCAACTCTTGATTTCCACTCAGGTCATGATCTCGGGGTTAGTGGGACAGAGCCCCGTATAGGACTCTGCACTGACAGCCTGGAGCCTGCTTGGGGTTCTCTCTCTCTGCTTCTCCCTCTGCCCCTCCCCAACTTGATCTCAAAATAAGTAAATAAACATTTTTTTAAAATGTGTATTTTGGGGCCATCATTCCTATTAATGAAGAAAGAGGTAGAATTTCAGATGCACTAGTTGTTTGGAGAAACCTTAATTTATTCCTTCTTCCTGAGTACAGATGTAGGTCATTTCTGTGCTAAAACTCTCCAGTGTTTACCATGGGAGACACTGGTCTGACTTCTCTAGCATGCAAGTCAAGGCTTCCTACAGTTTAACCCTGGCCACTGTCCCCCATTTTGTTCCTTATTTTTCATTTTCACTCTGATCCCTAGACATATCCTGCAGCTTCCTCCACCAAGGCTTTTCCAACCATAATTTGCCCTTACTGCCATTGCAGAATGCTCCGCATAATTTTTATGATCAGATGAGATTTCCTCCTTCCTCTGAACTCAAAGCACCCTTTTCAGTGTTAGTTCTATGAATTTTGACAAATGCATGAGTTTGTAGCCACCACAATCGAGGTCTAGAAGTTTCATCCCTCAGAAATTCCCTTAGTCCACTCTGTAGGCATCACCTCCTTCCTTGCTCCAGACCCTGGCTCATCAGCTCTCTGTCCCTACAGTTTTGCCTATTCAGAATGTCCCATAAATGGGATCATATAGTATTTAGTCTTGAGTCTTGCTTCATACACTTAACATAATACACTTGATATTTATTCATACAATATACATTATAATGACTAGTTTATCACTTTTGCTTACTATTATTCCATTGTGCGGAGGTATAATTTCTTACTATATTCATCAATTGAAGGTCACTGGGATTATTTCCACCTTTTGGATGTTGTGAATAGAGCCAATGTAAACAATGATATACAGATTTTTGTGTAAACCTGAGCTTTTCTTTCTCTTAGATAAATACCTAGGAGTGGGATTTATGGGTTGTACTGTAAGTTCCAACTTGATAACAAATTGCCAAGTTATTTTTCAAACTGTTTTGCATTCTTATATCAGGGTTTGAGGGTTCCAGTCACTTCATTTTTTTGCAACCACTTGTAATTGTCTGTTTTTATTTTTTAATTTTAGGCATTCTAAGAGCTGTATATCAGCATCTCATTGTTTCAATTTGGATTTCCTGAATGGCTAATGGTGCTGAATATCTTTCCTTTTACCTATCTTCTGTGGTCTAGTGTCTGATCAAATCTGTATGCATAGATTTTCTTGGGTTATTTATTTTCTTACTAAGTTTTAATATTACTTAAATATTTTGGATATAAGTCCTTTACTAGATACATGTTTTGCAAATATTTTCTCAAGTTTGCAGCTTGTGCTTTATATTACTGAACAGTTTTTTTTTCAGAAAGCAAAAGATTTTAACTTTTTATGAAGTTCAGTTCATATATAGTTTTATGGACTATGCTTTTGGTATCATATATAAAGAATATTTGCTAAACCTAAAGCCATAAATCTTTTCTTTTTTGTTTTCCTCTAGTTTTAGAGTTTTTATTTTTACATTCTGATCGGTGATCCATTCTGAGTTAATTCTGTGCCTAAGTCAAGGTTCCTTTGGTTAGAAAGGCTGGCCTTTTTCATTGAATTGTCTTTGTAACTTTGTTGAAAGTCAATTGACCATAGATGTATGGGTCCATTTCTAGACTATACATTTTGTTCCATGGTTCTATCTGTAGGTGATAACTTATTTTTTTTGACAATTCTTTATGGCTTTGTAAATAAAAAATTATTTCAACCTACCATCAAATTTACTTAATATGCCAGTCTTTGCTCCTTTACTAAATTATGAACTAAAGGAAAACTCTGAGTCTGATACATCTTTAATTCTTTTTGGCTCTTTTACTCAACTGTGAACTAAAAAAAGGTTCTGGGTCTGATATATTTTTGCATCTTTGAGATTGATTAGTCCAAAGGCTTACACGGACAAGTTGTAACATATTCAAGATATGTTGAATACATGATTTCAAATTGCATTTTTTACTATATAGCAACCATCATAGTTTTGTTTGCTGAAGGACAAACTTAAGTTGGCAAGTTTGATAGAAAAATAAATAATAGACCTCTTCTGTTTTATTCTTAGAAGGGTACATACACTTTTACATGAAGTAAAGCTATTCAACTCATTAGAAATCAGACAAAACATGTTCTTTTCTATATTGTGAGAGCCAAATCTCAGAGCCACCAGATTCATAACTCATCCATGTTGCTGAAGGGAATAAAACAGAGCTTGCTAGAAGAAACTCATGGGAATTATTTAGAAATATGAAATATCTTCAAGTGCAAATGAACCCCTTTGGGGAATAGAGAAAAGTGGCATACAAATGTTAAATGTGTGAAGGTTCTTGATTCATGTGTGTGTGTCTAGAGTGCTAGTAATAATAGTTGTTACATTGTAGTAGTAAACATTTGGGGCTTTCACATTCTGAAACAATTTATTTAGGAGATGAGACAAATGGTGCTTTAACTGTCAGTATCCTCTGAACAAGTAGGCCTTGGTTTCTAGCATTGTTATTTGCTGGAAGCTACTTTAATCCTATATAGTAGGTTAAAGAGCAAGTGACCTTTTAAAGAATGAGGGGGGCACTAACAATATCAAATGAGTTGTGCCTCTTTTGTCTGACAGGACAGATGTTAGGCTGTGTTGGCATTTGCACAAATGCACAAATAATGTCAACTGTGGTTGTTAATTTATAGAAGAATTCCCATTATCCGGTGCCTCGGTATGATAAATCTTATTATCACTCTTGTTCTCACATACTTCTGTCAACATTTGCCGAGATTGTAGGCAGGAAGATTTTGTTCTGGTAAAAAGGTCACCCCATGCTGACAGTGTACTGGCATTGTAAAAATGATTTAGAGTGCCCAGACATCACCAAATCAACTGTCAGTTTCAGACAAGGTAGTTAAGTAAGTCTTTTTTGTTTCCTTTCTTCAGCTGCCAGTAATGAGAATGAAATCACCTGCTTTCTGAAAGCCCTATTTGACATCATGTTCCTAATACCCACGAATAGCACCAATGGGGGCTCCACAATATCAACATAACAAAACAATTACAAAAATTAAAATAACATTTTTATGACAAAATACATGTACTTTCTAGAATGGAAAGATTTAAAAATGAAGCCCCAGTGCTTTGCAATCACACAGCCTTTGGACATCTTCATTGATTTTTTTCATCTGTTATTTTCCTTTTATTGCTAGCATATTGTAAATAAAATTCTAGGGAGCATTCATTTCTTCCACAAACACTGTAATATGTCTCTCTAATACAGAAGAATTTTTAAAACTATAATCACTGTACCATTATCATACCTAACAAAATTAGCAATAATTATTTTGTATCAGCCAATATCTAGTTCATGTTCCAACCTTCCCAGTTGTCTCAAAAACAACTTTTTATAGTTGATTTACTTGAATATTAATTCAAACAAATCCCATATGATTAGATTTAGAAATTCAGGTTTTATTTTATTTTATTTGGTAGAAATACATAAATGTATCTATGTGCTTCTTAATGTATTACATTAGAGACATAATATCTGATTTTTCTACTGTTAATGATATTAGATTGATCAAAAAATTCAGCTTCATCCATTATAAAGCTGCCATCAATCATTTACCAAATGGTTTTTGCAGGCATTTCTGATTGCTATCTAGATAAATTATCATATTAGGGTTTATAAAGTGGAGATCTTCTAATTCTATTATCCCTTATCTATTTATTAATTATATTTCTTCTATACATCTCTATTAATATGATCAATATATAACACTTATTTTCTCAAATACTTTTATTATATTTTTACATTGTCAGAAAACAAAAGATTATTATTCAAAATAATGGCAATAATTTTGTAGCAGAAATCAAGAAGGAAACCTGCAGGTTTTAGTTGTCTTTGCTGGAAAACAACAGCAGCAACCACTAAATTTCCTAGGGCACATAACTATACTATCAGAAAGAACCATACCCACCTAGGACATAAGTATAAGAATGTGTAATATTAGCAAATTATATGAGAATACAATGATATAATGCAATATTAGGCATTGAAACAAAATTTGTTAAAATTTTGATTAACTTCATTAATGTAAACTCCCACTGGAATGTAATTACATGAAGACAAAGATTTACGTCTGTTTTGTTCAGGGCTGGATTTGCAAGACCTAGAAAGATGTCTGACAGTATAGGCTCTTGGTAAATATATACTGAATCTATATTGAATTAATGAGTGAGATCATTTCAAAAAGTGAGTAGTTACCAGTAATTACATCAAAGGAGAAGAGAATGAAGAGGAAAATCCACTCGTTATTTATGGACAATAGTTAATAGATCACCATTGTGAGTTAAGAACTTGTATTAGAAATCTGTGTATGCTAGCATATGTAAAGCTTAATGGCTTTAAATTGTTTTCTTAATCCATTGCTAATAAAGCACAAACATCTCTGGTTCAAAGAATCAGTAGCATAATTTTTATTTCTCCCATTCATAGCTTCTAGTCTTATTTTTCTAGTCAGAAACAATTTTAGACTAAGTGTCCTCCATGCTTAACAAATACTCATTAAATGGATGAATACAAAATTCATTTATTGACTGCAGTTAGTGATAAAATATGTACCCAAGTTTTCTCTATAAGAGTGTTTTAAGATTTCTTGCTATTTTATTTGATTATACCATTACTATGATAGGGATAAAAATATTCAAAAGTCCCTTCTGAAATTAAGAGAAAATCTAAAGCATAATCTTAAAAAATCTAGTGTTACCACATATGTCTTATAAAGAAAGAAAAATGTCCTTGATTGAGAAATGCTGGTCTACTGATTGTCCTCCAGCTTCTCTGTTAACTCTTTCATTCTCTTCTTATGTGCCTCCTCTTCTTCTCATCTCTTACATGTAAAGGATAATATTCACTGTTCATCCTTTAGTGAATTCATTGAATTTTACAATGTCAACAAAGAGTTACTTAGATTTTTCTCTCTCTCTCATAGATACACACAAACACACATGCACTCACACAAACTCTGTCGCCAATTCTGACCTTTTCCTGTGCTTTGGGTCTGCATTTCCAGTTGCACAATACTTCAAACATGTCTAAAGCCAAGTACCAAGTAGAATTCCAAAAAAATTCTACTGTATTCTATAGAAATTACTATCTCTGTCAATGATACCATTTTCTTAGTCTCTCAAGCTTAAAACCTTGTTATCACCCTTATCTCCTTAATACATCTGCCATCCTCCTACAATTAATCACTAAATCCCATTGGTTTGACTTCCTTAATCTTTTCAATTGGTCTCTTCTGTTCCATTCCCATGGTCCCTTCTCTCATTACCTCTCAGTTGAATTATCATAATAGCCTCTTAATTGGTCTTCAGTCTTTCTCTACTCCAATTTTGTCTCCTGCTACAGATTAATCTTCCTAATGCATAAGTCTAAGTACATTACCTTGCTGCTCACAAAACCCAGTAGCTTTCTGTTACTTAGAGGATTCAATATGAACTATTTTGTTTGGCATATATGGCTTTTATCTGAATCTTCCATAACATAAGCCCTAATGTCCAGCCAGATTGAGTTATTTCCTACCTCCCAAATGAATCCTAGGATTATTTGCCCCTGTTTCTTTGATTATATTTCTCTCCATCTGGAATGTCCCTATTCCACAGCCCTTTTTTATCCTTGTCCATAAAAATATCCTCAAGACAA
>NC_043705.1:62022716-62093043 GCF_006229205.1 Suricata suricatta | reverse complement strand
GGCAGAGAGAGAAGGAGACAGAACCGGAAGCAGGCTCCAGGCTCTGAGGTAGCTGTCAGCACAGAGCCTGACGCGGGGCTCGAACCCACGAACGTGAGATCTGACCTGAGCCAAAGCTGGAGACTTAACCGGCTGAGCCACCCAGGCGCCCCTCAGCTCAGGTCTTGATCTCAGGGTGGTGACTTCAAGTTCCATGTGGGGCCCCACACTGGGCATGCAGCCTACTTAAAAAGAATGGGAGCACCTGGGTGGCTCAGTCGGTTAAGTGTCCGACTTTGGCTCATGTCATGATCTCATGATTCATGGGTTTGAGCCCCACATTGAGGTGTTGCTATCAGCACAGAGCCCGCTTTGGATCCTCTTTCACTGTCCCTCTTTGTTCCTCTCCCACTTGCCCTCTCTCTCTCAAAAATAAATAAAACTTTGAAAGAAAAAAAAGAATGACATACCTCAATTATAAAGCTGTAGTAGGTAAAACTGCAGGTCTGTGGTGAGAAAGTTGAGCACTGTCTCCTCCACTGGATATCTTGAGAAAGGAAAGGTAATTGGATTAAACAAATATCAATGAAGTGTGACTTAGGGAAATAGGACAGGAAGTATCCTACTCTATTGTTGTCTTAGGAGAATTAGTTTTCCTTTCGGGCTTCATTCCTAATGAATTGGAAGTACACTGGCAAAACATTTAGCTTCTGTGGGCCTCAGTTTCTTCTTACACAATAAAAAGAAGTTGAAGTAATATGAGCATTAGGGGCTCTGCTCTCTCTGCTTTCTTTCTGTTAGGGAGAAACAGAAAATGAACTTGTAATTAAAAATATAATTTCAGATACTAAGTGCTACGTAGAAATTAAAGGCAGCTAAAAGAGTGACTAGGAGTAAGGAAGGTAACATTTACACTGAACCAAGGCATATGAAAATGTGGGGGAAAGTATGGTAGGAAGAACAGGGAGTGAAAAAACCCCAAGGCAGAAAAAAGGCCACATTGAAGACTGGGATAGTAATAGGAAATGACATTGGGGAGGTGGGTTTATGGGAAAGACTTTGTATTTGAGTTTAATACTATTTGATAAAGGAAGCCCTGAAGTGTGTAATGCTAGTAAGTTATCTGATCAATGGTGAGAAACAATTAGACCTAAAACTATGTTTAGGAGAGAGCAAACAAAAGAGTTGTTAATGGATTGGATGCGGGGTATGAGGAAAAAGGCGAGTAAGGATACCTAGTTATTGATATGGTTATATACATGGTTTTATGCATAGTGATAAATTAATATATGGGCATGTTGGTAGTCTGCAACACTTCAGCTGCATACATGGCTGAATTTGAGTGGAGATGTCAAGGTTGAAAATGGAGATTTGGGACACCTTATAGATGGCACTTAAAACCATGGGACTGGATAAAATCTTAAATGCTCCCACGTTCACCTTTTTATTATCTAGCTGCAGAAAAATTGGATCAGGTACATTGAGTAATTCTTATTAAATTACTTGCCATGGTATTTTGAAGTTCTTTGTGCTGATTTAATGAACTGATACAGATGAAGAGAGAAGCTATGAAGTGTGCTTCTGAAAATACATGGTTTTAGTTGTCATTTAACTTAAGACTTCATTGTTGATATTTTATAACCATGCAGTATTTCCCAGGCATATCTTCACCTAATGTTTTCTTTATCAGACTGAGAGGGAAGACACACGTTTTATCACCTAAATTTACTTTGATTATGTCCCATTACCATTTAGTTTCTGATCTATTCAACAGCAATTGATTCCAATTAAGAACAAAGTTTTCTTTAATTTTAAATCTATTTAATTAATTGTTTTAATTCCAAACCTAAGAGAGTTACAGGAAAAATCCTGGTTTAAAGTATATTCTTAATGAAGAAAACAGAAGATTGCATAAACTGGAAACATAAGCTTCTATTGTTAACAATAAGTTCTTTCTCTTTTATAATAAAATCTTCAGGTTGCACCCTCATATCCCCCTTTTTGTTAGGTTTCTAAGATAAACATTAAGTATGTTTTAGGTAAATGGTATGAAAGACAAAGGCTTAATTCCCTAAAAGACAAAAGTCTTTGTATATCAAGAGGTAAATAAATAATGATGTGTATCCCAACAACAACAATTATGCAAATAATAGAAATAAGAAGTTCACAGGGCACCTGGGTGGCTCCGTCGGTTAAGGGGCTGACTTCAGCTTAGGTCATAAATTCACAGTTCTTGAGTTTGAGCCCCTGTCAGGCTCTGTGTTGACAGATCAGAGCTTGGAGCCTGCTTCTGATTCTGTGTCACCCTCCTCTCTGCTCCTCTCTCTCTCTATCAAAAATAAATAAACATTTTTAAAAATTTTTAAAGAATTAGGAAGTTCACATAAAAAAGTTGCTTAACCTCAATTTAGTCCCAGTGTACTCGAATCTTTTTTCTAAATGTTTCTTATTTTAGAAAGATAAATTCTAACTTTGAGAAACTTGCCACATAATTTTGTAACCACTGGTTCTACATTTCACTTTTCTTAGCTTCCTAAACTATTTCTCTGAGTCTGTGTTGTCCTCCTTATTCACCCCGGTTTTAATCCTAATCAGCAGAATCACTTGAGATCTAACCTGAAGGAAAGTGAGGTAGTGGAAGCAGGAAGTATTGCTGGTCTTAATTATCGATCAGCAATTCTGAACTTTGGGGTTTTTTATACATCTCCTAAATCTTCTTTTTGATAACTCCTATTTTTCTACTTTCTAATTAATCTACTTTTTGAAATCTGTTTTCTGTATTTATTCCTATAGTCCCTTTTGTATCTTTCTCTATACTGAATTGTCTAAAAGTTTCTTGAAGTTTCCTAAAGGGAAACCCAGTGAAGATTATCAATAAACATTAATTAATATGTAAAAATGTCCTTGAAAGGTGACATAGAAATGTTTTTGAAAATTCATATGAAGGAAAAAACTCTTGAAATGACATTTTAGAGTTGAAAATTGCATTTGCATTTAATACAGATATTGTATTGTATCCTTAGGTCCTAAACACATTTCTTCGAGCAGTTTCTTAAATTGCCTTTAAATACCCAGAAGCTGGGCATTAGAAGGTCCAAAGCTAATAACTAACTTATTTTTTCCTCATAAGGGAAAGAAAAGTTGGATCAGAGTGAGCCCGGCAGTCAGGCCAAGTCCAGTCGGAAATGGGAAGTGAGGCAGTACCTTGTTGGAAGGCAAAGAATTAAATGAAGCAATTCTTTCTCTCCTCTTTACAAAGGCACTTACTTTTTTTTTTTTTTTAGTTAAATTCTTCTTTGGTACATTCTACTCTAACTATCATAGTATCAGATCCAGTTTTGGTTACTTCTACTTTTAAAAAATATATATTTATTTAAATTCAAGCTAGTTAACATACAGCGTAGTATTGGCTTCAGAAGTAGAACCCAGTGATTCATCAGTTACATGTAATCCCCAGGGCTCATCCCAAGTGCCCTCCCTAATACCCATCACCCATTTTCCCCACCACCCCACCCACCTCCCCTCTGGCAACCCTCAGTTTGTTCTCTACATTTAAGAGTCTCTTGTGGTTGGCCTCCCTCTCTGTTTTTATATTATTTTCCTTCTCTTCTCCTATGTTCATCTGTTTTGTTTCTTAAATTTCATACATGAGTGAAATCATATGATATTTGTCTTTCTCTGACTGACTTCTTATCCAAAGGATTCAAACATGCTGATTTGAAGAGGCACATGCACCCCAATGTTTATAGCCGGGCTATGAACAATAGACAAATTATGGAAAGAGCCCAAATATCCATCAACTGATGAATTAAGAACATGTGCTATCTATACATACAATGGAATATTATTTTGTGATCAAAAAGAATGAAATCTTGCCATTTGTAAGAATGTGGATGGAACTAGAGTGCATTATGCTAGAATATTTCTAACTCTTGACCTATGTGGTGACTACCATATTTCACCATTGGCTTACCAACAGGATTTAACACTCAAGAATGGACAGAGCAGCCAATGGACAGAACCTTGTGGTAATAACAAAAGGTTTTAACAATAGGTGCTGCAATATCAGGTCCAAGGATGGTTCTCGTGTGAACACTAACAGTAAAATCTTTCAGACCACAAACTGCTCTTCTTTTACACCACAGTAACCAACATCTAACATAGCTGCTCAACCATTACCTGGGACCTGGTGACGCAGCTCGGACTGGAGTTGGGATCCTGAACTGACCACCTCACATGCAGTAGAGGCTGCTGGATTCTACATCTTTGAAACAGAAGCCACCTTCCCATAAAGCCGGCATTTACCTAACTGACAAATATAGACACTGGCAGCTAGTCTGCAACTCTTGGAGATGTTGTTTTCCTAAAAGGAGATGGAGACAGTTTGGCTTTAAAAGACCTGCCTTATGTCACTTCCCCTGAAACTGAGAGCCCAGACTAAGCGCCGAACTGGGTTCCCTGCTGGGCAGCAAACATTTTTGCCGTTAAGCTTTCAATCTCAAATCTCAATTTGTCCCTTAGTCTTTATGTTTCATGTTTGTTTGTTTGTTTTTCCTTTCAGGGTCATAAATTAGAGACAGAATTAACTAGGTTGATAATTATTGTTTAAAAAATAGACTTTGCAAACTAGGGGTTGAAAGAGCATATCTTGACATCACAAACTTAAAAGCAACAAAAGCAGTATCTTCTTTTAGTTTGAAAAGAAATTATTTTTAGAGTTAAGACACTGTATTAAATTGAATCTTTATCAACCCACCCACTCTCAGATAATAACCCATCGGAAACTGCATTAGAAAAAAATTATAAAAGTATGTTGATGGAGTATGTGGGCTGAAAAGACTCAGGTAAAATGTATCCATTTGATGCCAAAGAGAAATAACTGTTAATTTGAACTATTTTTTTTTAATCAAAAGCCAACTCTTCCATCAAAGTGCACTCTACAGCAAAGATGCAAGAATGGACTTCTTTGAAATATTTGAGAAATTAAGGCAACAACTCTGATTTCAATCAAACCATGAAACTTTTTTTCTTATAGCTTTCATAGATATCATGTACTTCCGTACCCCCAGTTTTACACTCTTAGAAAGATACTCATTGAGGAAGGTGGTGGTTTAAGACAGTGACATTGGAAAACCCTCGCCTCCTCCCACGTACACACTGAATCTACACCTGCATACAGCAGTTCCTCTTGCAGAACTGAAGGCTGGAGGAACAGCTCCTGTACAACAAATGATGGAGGGACCACACAGAGAAGGGACATGTTGGAGATGGAGACACGACAGTGATGGAAATCTCCTCCCACACATACAACCTGACCCCTTTCAGTAAGAAGAGCTATCACTGAGGGGCTTGCATAAGACTCATCCACTCTGGGGCACACGGAAAAAACAGCAGTGTAAAGCGCAACTAAAATATAAGTGAAGGAAATCCATTTACTCACCACAGATTATCTGCCAAGTGGGTGGGGAACTGCTGGAACGCTCTCCAAGGGTGGAGGCACTGGAGAGTGCCAGTTTTTTACTTTCCCCTTCCACCTTGGTGGGATACATGGGAACAGGGTCCAGGTGCTCCAGCCAGCATGCTGGGACCGTATCAGTGTACCCCAAGCCCCTGGCCCACACCAGCTCCAGCCATCCCACCAAGGCAGCACGGGCATGGCAGTGCCCTAAGAATTCCCCAGCCCATGCCCATGCAAACTCCAGCCATCTGTCTGGGGGACCCTGGTTTGGAGTACCACAGGAACCCCTATTCTACACCCACTCCAGCTCCAACAAACTTGCCAAGGTAGCCCTGGCACAACACATCTTAGGACCCCTGGATCATGCCTGCACTGGACCCAACTGAGGCAGCCTTAGTAAATGGTACACTGGGACCCTCTAGCCCATGTCCACTTTAGCCGCAGCCACCCCTCCAGGGGAGGCCTGGTGTGGCACCTACTTGAACTCTCCCAGCCTGCACCTGCCTTCAGGGCAGTTCTAAAGAGGAAGAAAAGTTTTTAGACCATGTCAACAGTACAAAAAATAAACTTAGCTCATTTCTCCAAGGGAACTTCTTAAATAGAACATATGCATTTGATAATGCGAATTTAAACATAATCTAAGTGTTTTAGTGTATAGTGTATGTGTAAGTGTCCCAGTAATCCTAGGACATGTTTTCTGAAGATCAAAAAAATGTCTAAGACATGGCCAGAAGAAGGTATGAAAAAAGTTATAATTATATGACAACTTAAAATCTTGGCTAATTATTAAAAAAATATATTTTTTAAAACCTAAAGTCATGAGTATCTTTTCACATTCTGGAGTATAACCTATACAAAACAAAATCTTGGGGCACCTGGATGGTTCAGTTGGCTAAGTGGCCGACTTCAGCTCAGGTCATGATCTCGTGGTTCATGAGTTCAAGCCCCTCATTGGGCTCTGTGCTGACAGCTGAGAGCCTGGAGCCAGCTTTGGATTCTGTGTCTCCCTCTCTCTCTGCCCTTCCCCTGCTCACGCTCTGTCTCTCTGTCTCGCAAAAATAAATAAACATTAAAAATTTTTTTAAAAAGCCAAATTCTTAATATCTCTCTGTTTATAGACACTTAAAAAATCATCCAGTCTCAAAATTCTCCCATGTTTTGATCAATTCAATAAAATATGAGATATTTTATTCAATAAAACATAAAATTTATCCAATAAAAAATAAAATAAAATGATCTTATCATTTTTAAATTTCTGTGGTCCAAGAGCTAAAGCAGGCAGTGCATTGAGAAATACAGGGAAGTTTTATGTCTCCACACTTATCATGGTCTAGCCTTACCTGAATAATAGAAGAGTCAAGAGTTAGACAAATTTGGGGGTGCATGGGTGGCTCAGTCAGTTAAGTGTCCAACTCTTGATTTCAGCTCTAGTCATGATCCTGTGTCATGAGATAGAACCCCAAGTCAGGCTCCAAGCTGAGCATGGAGCCTGATTGAGATTCTCTCCCTCCCTCTCTCTCTCTCTCTCTCTCTCTCTCTCTCTCTCTCTCTCTGCCCCTCTCCCCGGCTCGTGCTCTCTCTCTCAAATAAAAAAAAAGAGCATTAGACTAATTTGGTTAAAGAATAGTTTACATAAATGAAAATAGAAAAGATGAGCCTAAAAAGGAAGCCTGCATATATATTTTTGAGATCTAAGAGTGTCAGGTCAAAATTTTGGTATATATTCATCCAAAAGCATTATGATGGCTTTCAAGGCCTTGTTATCCAAAGATGATATATCCCTCATAAAGATATATCCCTCTGGATATTCCTAACAAGTATCCAATATATTCAAATGTGAGAGAGGCTCAAAGCAGTAGTAAGTCTGTAGGGAAAAATAAAAGGTACTTCCCTAGAATAAGTTTTGAAAAAGCCATAGTCTTTAGAAGAAGCTGGGGACTCTGACTCTGCAATCTGATACAAATGTAGTATAATAACTTAAAGTAATGTAACCAATGGACCTGGCCCTGTGCCTAAAGGAGATAACATCTCCCCACGCTTGGCTTCTGCTGTCACCTTCACCCTTCTTCTTTCTCAAGGTAGCCTCTAGCAGATGTCATTTAAACTGACTATAAATTGGACTTAGTATCAAAAGGACCAAGTAAAAGTTCAAATTTTTTCCTATAAAGGTTAAAATAAAATATTCAAACTGAAGTTATGTTATTATTCCATTAAGTGAAATTAAATGTAGATCTAAATATCAGTTGTAAAATATTTCTCACTGTGAATTCTAATCCAAATTTCAAAAGGGATATGAAATTTTCTTAAGGATCAGGGCTTTACAAATGTAGATCTTTGGTATATCATGTGTCAAAGTTTCCTCCTTCTATAAACAGAAAGTCTAGTGGAACACAACATAGAATAACATGAACTTTATCCATAGCTTTAATCTTTTCTTCTTGAATTTAGGTCATCAACACAGAGCCACGGGGTTCTGCTTTTGAACACCTAATATTCTGCCTTGAGCTTAAACTTGCTGATGAAAAAACCTCTCTCTCAAAAAATCCACATCTTCAAAATGCTGAGTACAAAGGGAAGTGGTCCAAGACAGTAGTGGAGGAAGAGCCTGAACTCACCTCCTCCCAAGAACACACCAAATCTATAGCTACATATGGAATAATTCCTGCTGAAAACGAACTAGAAACTAGTTGAATAGCTCTTTTCACAAGGGATAAAGGGTCACAATGAGATGAATATGAGAGGCAGAAGCATTTTCTCACCAAAAACCTGACCCCCGAGTGCAGCAAACCACAAAAGGGAGGGATCACACAGGCCTAGAGCTTTTTTCTGTGGAGTGAGAGGTTTGTGCCCCACATGAGGCAATCCAGCCTTTGGGACCTGCACTGGAGAGATGAGATTCTAAAAATATCTGGCTGTAGAAACCAACAGGGCCTATATCCAGGGAACTCAGGGGCTGTGGAAATCTGAGAAATTCCTTTTGAGGGGCCTACAAGTAGACTCACTCATCCTGGGGTCCAGCACAAAGACAGTAGTTTGGATTATATGTAGAGGCGATTCATTTGCTAACCTTAGGGCATTTGCTGAGGGGCTTTCTTTAGAGACAGCGGTGCTGACAAGTGCCCTTTTTGCATTCTTCCTTACTAGCTCAGGCAAGCACACATGGACAGAGCCACAGTAAAGTCATGAGTGGGTCTTGCCACCAGGGCGCTGTGCCCTTTCTAGGCTTCACTAAAGCCACTGAAGTGACTTGCCTAAGTACTCTCCTTTTGCATCATTAAAGTAGGTGTGATCAGTCCATAGTGGTCTTCTGCCTCTCTAAAACTGTGGACATGCGTCACTCTCAACACTCTTGCAGCCTTGCTAAAGGTGGCAGATAAATGCGGTCCCCAAGGGGACACTTTGATCTCTTGGCTCTGGTGGTCAGAGATGCTTGCATTCCTGGGTCCCACAGTACTGCAACAATTGGAAAGATAGTTCTGGGCAGTCGACCACACCCAGGCGGTGCATAGACAGCACACTGAAATGCACCCTCAGTCTACCTATAATAAAGGCCCATTTGCTTATTCTGCAGCTTCAACCTGAGGGGGAAGCTTTAGATATGGCACACATCTAGAGGTACAGAGACACTCTCAGGAACATGGGCAGGGAGAGACAGCCTCCCTCGGCCTCACCACAGCTCACTGATAACTCCCAGAGAGAAACGTGTATACTTGTCTAAAGCCCCGATTTTTGCAACTGTCACCCGGTGACACCTCAAGATCTCTTTGGAAGTCACCAAGTTAACGATTGTGATCCCACAAGGCTGTATATATTTGCAGACTTTAAAAGCTTCTGCCTAAGGAGCTGGGTCCAATCAGCGAGATTTGGATACTTTGAAAGAAATCAAAGATACTTTGAAAGAATTCAAGGGAATAGTTATAAAGATATCATATTTGAAGGAAAGATATGAGTTTTCCATCTGGAAAGATAAAGAGTTTCCCAGACAAGCAAAAGCTCAATGAGTTCATCACTATTAAACTGTGCTTACAAGAAAAAGGGACCTCTCTAAGCTGAAAAAAAAAAATGGCAGTAATTAGTAACAAGAAAGCATAAGAAAGTAAAAATCTCACTGGAAAACATAAATGTACTGTAAAAATAATGGATTAGTCAATTACAAAGTGAATATGAAGTTTAAAAGACTGAAGTAGTAAAAATAACTATAATTAGAATAAGTAGTAAAATATGTAAAATATATAAAACACAAAATATGTGAAAGGCAGATAAAACAGTGGAGATTTTAGAGTTTGTTGAAATTTAACTTGCTACAACTTAAAATGGGCTGTTATACATATAGGCTGTTACATGTGAACTGCAAAACAAAAACTTAGAGTAGATACACAAAAGATAATAAAAAAGGAATCTAAACACAGCACTAAGAAAATCATCAAACCATGAGAGCCAAAGAAAAAGAAAGGAAAAAGGGGGAACTACAAAAACAACCAGAAAACAATTAACAAAATGGCAGCAAAGATATACCATAATAAAAACAATCAATAATTAAATATAATTAAGCTAAATTTTCCAAACAAAAGACATAGACTGGCTGAAGTGACTAAAAGAAAGATTCATCTATATGCTATCTACAACAGACTCACTTTACATCTAAAAGCACATATAGACTGAAAGTGGAGAGATGGAAAAAGATATATTCTATGCAAATGGAAATTTAAAAAATGCTGGTAGGGTTATATCAAACAAAATAGAGTTTGAAACAAAGAATTTAATAAAAGACAAAGGCATTGAATAGAGGTAAACAGGTCAATCCAACAAGAAGATATATACGACATGATATAACACTTGTAAATGTTTATACACCCAACATACAAGCACTTAAATATATAAAGTGTTATTAACATATCTAAAGCAGGGAATAAATAGCAATATAATAATAGTAAGGAAGTTTAATATTCCATTTACATCAATGGTTAGATCATCTAGATAGAAAATTAATAAGTAAACATCAGCCTTAAACAACACATAAGACTAGGTGGACTTAATAGATATGTGCAGAACATTCCATCCCAAAGCAGTAGATAGAATACACATTCTTTGCAAGTGGATACGGAACATTCTCCAGGACAGATCACATGGTAGTGCACAAAATAAGATTCAATAAATCTAAGAGCATTGAAATCATAGCAAGTATCTTTTCTGACAACAATGGTACAAAACTAAAAATTAATTACAAGACAAAAACTGGAAAAATCACAAACCATGTGGTTATCAACACCTACTGAACAACCAAGAGTCAATAAAGAAATAATGGGAAATTATGGGAAATAATAAAGATCAGAACTGAAATAAATGAAATAGAAACTAAAAAAAAAAAAAGACAAGATCAATGAAACTGGAGTTGTTGTTTTGAAAAGATAAAACAAAATTGAAAAACTTTTTGCTAGGCTATACAAGAAAAAAGAGAGAAGGCTCAAATAGATACAATCAGAAATGAGGGTGTCTGGGTGACTCAGTCAGTTAAGCTTCTGACTCTTGGCTTTGGCTCAGGTCATGATCTCATGGTTTGTGAGATTGAGCCCCACATTAGGCTCTGTGCTGACAGTGCAAAGTCTGCTTGGGTCTCTCTCTCTCTCCCTCTCCCTCCCTCTCTCATTGCTTCTCTCTCTCTCTCTCTCTCTCAAAAATAAACATTAAAAAAAAAGGAAATGAAAACAAAGAAGTCACAAATGATATCACAAAAATACAAAGGATCATGAGACCACCATGAACAATTACATGCTAACAAATAAGACAACATAGAAGAAATAAATAAATTCCCAGAAACATAAAATTTTCCAAGACTGAATCATGAAGAAATAAAAAATCTCAATAGACTGATAACTACTAAGGAGACTGAATCAGTATTCAAAAACTTCCAAAGAAACAAAAGTCTAGGACCAGATAGCTTCACTGATGAATTCTATCAAATATTCAAATATTTAATACTTATTCTTCTCCAACTCTCCCAAAAAACTGAAGAGGAGCAAATGCTGCTAACTTCATTTTATGGGGCCAACAGTACCCTGAAACTAAAATGAGACAAAGATACCACACACGCATGCATGCGCACACACACACACAAACACACACACGGCCCTATATCCATACAACATAGATGCAAAAATTGTCAACAAAACATAAGCGAACCAAATTCAATAATACATTAAAAGGATTATATACTATGATCAAGTGGAATTTATTCCAGGGATGCAAAGATAGTTCAACAAATGCAGATCAACCAATGTGACATAAACAAATTGAAAGAAAAAAAACAAATTGAAGGATAAAAATCATATGATCATCTTAGTAGAAGCATAAAAGGCATTCAACAAAATTGAACATCCATTTTTAATAAAAGTCTCAGACAAAATGGGATAGAGGAAACATGTCTTAGCATAATAAGGCCAGATTGGGAAACCCCTGAGTAACATCAGACTCAATAGTGGAAAGCTGACAGCTTTTTGTCTAAGATCAGGAACAAAAGAAGGACCACCACTTTCACTATTTTGAGTCACTATACTATTAGAAGCCAGAGCAAATAGGTAAGAAAAGGAAATAAAAGGCATCCAAATTGGAAAGGAAAAAGTAAAAATGTCACTATTTTAAAATGGCACGATACTATACAAAGAAAGCACTAAAGACTTCACAAAAAATATTAGAGCTAATAAATAAATTCAGTAAAGTTCAGGATTCAAAAGCAATATACAGAAATCTGTTGTGTATTGATCCACTAATAATGAACTATCAGAAAGAAATTATGAAAATAATTCTATTTATAATTGTATCCAAAAAAAATACCTAGAGATAAATTTAACAAAGGAGGTAAAAGACTTAAATTAAAAATTCTAACACTGATGAAAAAAATTGAGGAAGACACAAATAAGTGGAAATATATTCTATATTTGTGTATTGGAAGAATTACTATTGTTAAAATATCCATACTACCCAAATCAATATATAGATCAAATGCAATCCTTATAAAAATTCCATGGTATTTTTTTTTTACAGAACTAGAACAAATAATTTTAAAATTTTTTTATGGAACTACAAAAGACACCAAGAAGTCAAAGCAATCTTGAGAAAGAAGAACAAAGATGGAGGTATGGTCTCTGATTTCAAACAATGGTCAAGTTATATTAATCAAAACAGTATGATATTGGCATTAAAGCAAACACATAGATCACTGGAACAGAATAGAGAGCCCAGAATATAAAAATATATATATGGCTAAGTAATTTACAATAGAGGAGCCATGGATACAATGGGGAAAGGACAGTCTTTTCAAATGGTGCTGAGAAAACTGGACAGCCATATAAAAAAGAAGAAACTAAGGCATGCTCTTATACCATACATGAAAATCAACCCAAAATGGATTAAAGACATGAATGTAAGACCTGAAACCATTATACTCCTAGAAGAAAACTTAGGCAGTAAGCTCCATGGCATTGGCTTTTAATTTTTGGATCTGACTCCAAAAGCAAAGGCAACAAAAGGAAACATAAACAAGTAGGAATATGTAAAAAGCAGCAGAAGGAGCAAAGGAAACCATCAACAAAATAAAAAGCCAATCTACTGAATAAGAGAAGATATTTGATAAAAGGTTAATAGCCAAAACACATAAATAATTCAAACCATTTAATAGCAGCAAGCAAACAAGCAATCTGATTTAAAAATGGGTAGGGGATCTAAACAGATATACAGATGGTCAACAAGCACATGAATAAATGTTCGACATCACTCGTTATCAGAGAAAGGCAATTCAAAACCACAATGAGATCTTACCTCACATCTGTTAGAATGGTTATTATCAAAAAGACAAGAAATAACAAGTATTGGAGAGTATGTGGAGCAAAGGAAATCCCTGTACACTATTGACAGGAATATAAATTGCTGCAATCGCTATGATAAATAGCAAGAAAAGACTTCAAAATTTTTTCAAAAACTATCATATGATTCAGCTTTATTACTTTTGAGTATTTGCCAGAACAAAACAAGAACACTAACTTGAAAGGATACATGCACCCCTATGTTAATTGAGCACTATTTACAATAGCAAATATATGGAAAGAACCTAAGTATCCATCAATGGATGAGTAGATAAAGAAGATATGATACACACACACACACACACACACACACACACACACACACACAGACAGGAATACTAGTTAGCCATATAAAAGAAGAAAAATCTTGCCACTTCTGACAACATGGATGAACTTTGAGCATATTATGCTAAGTGAATTAAGTCAGAGGAAGACAAATACTGTATGATTTCACTTTTCAATGGAATCTAAAGAAAATAGCAAACAAAGAAAACAAAATTTATGGAGACAGAGAACAGACTGGTCGTTTATCAGAAGGGAAGAAGATGGGGGGGGTGAAAGAAAGGGTACTGGGGTGAATTGTATGGTGATGGAGGGTAACTAGACTTACTGTGGTGATCACAAATATCAAGTGTATATATAAATATCAAATTAATGTATCTACAACTGAAATTAATATAATGTTACATACCAATTTTACCTCAATTTAAAAATAGAGGTAAATAAATAGTGACTGTATTTGTTACATCAATTGTTCATGTAATTATGACAGTTCACATATTTGTTTTATCCTCACCTATAATTTGTTTGACATCTGGGAATGAATATCTGAAGCATGCCTTGTTATAATTTCCTAGATCTTAATGGTGTGTAATTAAAGGGTTTATAGGCATTGTGAATTTAACTGACATGTAAACAATATGCTTGTAGATGATAAGCACATAATTTTAATATCAAACATCAAAAGTAAATATGAAACTTTTTCCTTGTAATTCTTTTGACAGAGCCTTTTTCATTGGCTTGCTGGAAGCCGTTTCTGAACTCATGAAGTTGAGAAAATCTCCTTGTGAGGTAAGGCGGGTTTGCAAGGCCTCCCACTGTCAGATTGCGACCGATGTCTACCCCTCACTCAATTATTTTTGCTTGAGCACCAACCCCCAAGACACCTGGATGACTGGTATCAGGAGTGACTTGTCCTCTTAAGCTAAAAATACACTAATTGTACCTTGTGAAGGAACTTATAGGAGTTTCTTCTTTTGTGATTATAGCAATATATAGCAAATATTACATTTCCTGAGAAACCTGTTTTCTTCTCCTGCAGAAAACAGGCTATTGACCCCTGCTCACAAAGAACTAACTCTAGCCTTTGCTGTGCTAAAAAACATTGCCTTGTATTTGATGCTAAAGATACCTTCCTTCCCCATATGATAAGCATCTAAGTCACCTACATCAATCACTATTGATAAAGATCATGCAGGAGTCTTCCACCAATCTATGTTCTGGGAAATTTTACATACCAAAGAATTTGTCATCAAAAATCATTGTCTAAGGCAATTGTGACTTCTGTTTTGTACCACATACATCTTTTCAATAAATATAGCTGACTCTCCAGTTAGTGTAGAGATGCCTGCCTGGTGAGCAGAGAAGCCTGGTAACCAGAAAGAAACCCAGGCTCTCTAACTCGCTTTAACTGACACCGTCCATCCTTCAGGCAGCCCTGGACCTGCTGGAGCCAGACTCTGGCAATAGCTAACTTATTGTTTCTCATAATTACGTTATTGAATGGTTTGGGCTCAAAATTGGAGAATTTATTTTAGCCTTAATAAGGATACAAATGCTAAATGACATGTTGAAAATGGAATTAAAGGAAGACTTAAAATACTTTAGAAGACAAAAATAAAGAGAAATGAATAGGAGTTGGAGGGTATAGGAGCACAAAAATTATTTACAAAACAAATCCTTATTTTAGAGGGTAAAATAAGTGCTTCTGTAGCATTCTTCCACTCCTCTCCAACCCTATCTAGTGATTTATAGCTTCTGTGGCATGACTTGAGCCTGAATTTAAATGTCCATATGTCTGTCACTTTATAGGTACATGTCCTTGAACACACTTGGGTACTCTCTTAACCGCACTGTTTTAATATGCAAAAAAAAAAAAAAAATCTTCTCTGTCTCACTCCTTAACATTAACTTGCTAGAAAATCTTTGTTAAGAAATTCTACAGGCTGGGGTGGCTGGGTGGCTCATTTGGTTAAGGGTCTGACTTCGGTTGAGGTTATGATCTCACAGTTTGTGGGTTTGAGCCCAGCATCAGGCTCTGTGCTGACAGCTAGCTCAGGGCCTGGAGCCTGCTTCCAATTCTGTATCTCCCTCTCTCTGACCCTCCCCCGCTCACTGTGTTTCTCTCTCTTTCAAAAATGAAATAAAAACATTTAAAACAAAAAAAAAGAAAAGAAATTCTATGGGGTCTCTCTTCCAAAAAAAAATTTTTTTAACATTTATTCATTTTGGAGAGAGAGTGAGTGAGTTGGGGAGGGGCAGAGAGACAGGGGGACACAGAATCGGAAGCAGGCTCCAGGCTCTGAGCTGTCAGCACAGAGCCCAATGCTGGGGCTCAAACCCAGGAGCAGTGAGATCATTACCTGAGCCTAAGCCAGAAGCTTAACCTACTGAGCCACCCAGGCGCCCCAACCGGCTCTCTCTTCAAAAACATCCATGTTGCTCCAAGTCCCCCTTATCCCTCATCTGAATACTGTAATAAGTTTCTCCTTTGCCTCCTACTTCCAATCTTGCTCCTTTCTGTCCTTAATGCAGAAGCCACCATGAACCTTCAAAAATTTAAGTCAGATTGTATCACTCTGCTCCTGTAAACCTTCCAGTGATTCCCTTTGTCATTGAGAGTAAAAGCCCAGGTTCTTACAAAGGCTTATAAGACCTGACCTGCACTGCTCCACGGTGACCTCTCTCTAACTAGGCTCTCTCACTGCTATGCTCCTTCCTGCCACTCTTTTTTTTTTTTTTTTTTTTTTTTTGCTATCCTTTGAATCCAAAGGCATCTGTCTTAGGAATACTCTTCCCCCAAATATCTCAAGTTCTTGCTTAAATATTAACTCCCCAAGGAGGCTTTCTTTGATGATCTTAAAATTACTGCTTACTGAGGTGCCTGGGTGGCTCAGTAGGTTAAGTGTCTGGCTTCAGCTCAGGTCATGATCTCATAGTTTGTGGGTTCCAGCCCCACACTGGACTCTGTGCTGACAGCTAGTTCAGAGCCTGGAGCTTGCTTCAGATTCTGTGCCTCCCTCTCTTTCTGACCCTCCCCTGCTCGTGCTCTCTCTCTCTCAAAAATAAATTTAAAAAACATTAAAAAATTAAAAATAAATAAAAATAAAGTTACCACTTACCTCTTCCTGCCCTACTCACTATCTCTCTTTCTCACTTTAATTTTTCCCATAGCACTCCCAGTTTTAAGGTACTATATCCTTTGCTTTTTATGCTTATTGCTTACCATCTTTCTTCCCCCTTTCGGATGTAAACATAACAAGAAAGGGATTTTGTTGTTTTGTTCACTGATGTATATTAAGCTCCTGGAACAGTGCATTGAAGCTGGTAGGTGTTCAATGAATATTTGTTAAATGAATTAAAGAATAAGTGCCTATGCCAATTAGTGTTGTCTTGAAGATTAAATGGTTTAATAGTCCTTCTATATTCTTGCCTACATATTTCTAAACTTTTCCATTTATAAAATGTCATCAGTTATTCCCATATTCTCCATTGGAAAAGAAATAGACATAAAAAGACACCATGTAACATTAGTTTTAAAAAGATTACAATGAGCTATACTTTTTTTACTTCATTAATATATTTGCTTGCTTTGAGGTCTAGAGCCCTGAGCCACTGACACATTTATAGCTTTACTAGACACAGTTTGGCTAATCCTATGGCTAATAGAACATCCTGAAAAGATTAAGCCTCTGTGGAAACCGTAAGTACACACACATACACAATCAGGAACAACAGTCAGTTTTAAGATCAGGTGAATGAAGGAAGATCAGCAACAGCGCTAAGAGGTGACGAAGTATACTGAGATCTAAATAACGTTTCCATCGCAGTTAACACAGTACCGACTTAGTTAACTGCATGATAAGCAGGGGAAAAAAGGAATACTAATACCTCATTGCACTGTGGTGAAACATACATTATATAATGTGTGAGGCACTTATTCCTCAATAAACAGTTGATTTTGAATATTACACCCAAGTATACTGCCCTTAGTAGTGTGATATCAAATTCTTCCATGTTTTTAAATTTGGTTTTCTCAGATTATAACAAGCAAAGCATACTTACGCTAAATCAATCTCTCCAATAAACCTCCCTCTTGAGAAGGTCTGTGCAGATTATTATGCAAAGGCCTACACTGTGTCATCCTCATCTGTAACTCGGTCTCCTGGGATTTTGGTTACCCCACACAGATAAAATGGCAAAACTGAATGTTTAAATCTGATGTCCAGTCTCTGGATCCAGGCAGTCTTGGTGTCAATGCAGACCCTTCAGGAAACAGAGCCTGAAATGGCCCCTAACCGTCTCACCATATCCCAAGTGTAATTATAACTTTTCAGTAAGTTTCAGGACGTAGTCTCTCTTCTCTAGGAAACTCTCATGTACTGATGAAATAAAAAATTAATTAATTTTCTTATTCACTCTCTTGCAATGATTGTTATATATGTGTGTATATATATGTTCAGGTTAGAAGTCTGAAGTATCTGCCTAAATTATCCTTGAGGGCAACTCAAAGATATATTTAAATGAATATATATTGAGTTGTATGAACATAAAAATTAAACAAAGCCTTTAACAAATGTTGCCAAAAACTGTTTCTAAATCTGCCAACTCTTGCTTGCTTCCATCCTTTTAACAGTCACTTTTGTGACTCATAGGTTATATTTTAATAGCTGAATTTCAGCCTTTTTAAATTTTAACATGTTATTGTGGCTTGCTTCTTGGGAAGCTTTTCACATTTGCAAATTGATGATTGATTTTTGAGGGGGTTTGGGGGTGTTGGAGAATTCGGAGCTGATTGTCAAGAAAGAATTCTTGAAGACATCTTTGGTGTCAACAGGTGATTTTATTAAAACTTGGGGACCAGGCCCATGGGCAGAAAGAAATGCACTGGGGTTGTGACAGGTAACTGATTCTATACACCCAGGTTGGGAGGGGGTTAGGGAGAGCATAACTCTCTAAGAAATTTTGGAAGCAAGGTTTCCAGGACCTTTGAGGGTCTAGCTGTTTGGGGGAAAATGCCCTTTATTACTGTTTAGTAAAAGCTCAGTCATGAGAGTCTTCAGATGTATATCAGGGGCCATAAGCTTGGAGTATGGTTACCAGCATATATCTTGGGAGAGTCGAGATAAAGGAAGTTTTCAGAAGGAATTTTTAAATGTTAAAGTAGACTTACAGGATCTGGGGGGTCAGGACAATGTTAAGCCAAGATTCCCTTTTGCCCCTAGCACAGTGTCATCATCGAGGCAGCGGAGGTCCTAGAGGGAGGTCACTCTGCTGGTTTCAAGGACTTTTCAATGGGCTGTAGGCAGTAAGGGAATTTAATTTCTTATTTGCCTTTGTTTCCCACACCACCATGGCAAGCACTTAAACCCCTTTCCTTTGTTTTTGGGTAGCTGGGAGTGTCCAAGGGATACCATACAGATTCCACATGGAGTGGAAGGGCAGGAGCTATTAATCTGTAGTTTGCCCTCAGCTTACCTTGTGCTCTCTCACCAATTTGACTCCAGGGTGTTGAGGTCCAAAGTTCTGTCAGAGGGAAGAATCTTTTTAACAATGTGATATTTTGGAATCTATCATGATTACTTACAAACTTTACAAAAGAAGATGTCATAACAACCAGAGCTTAGTAGCTCAGTGTTCCAGATTTTCAGATGTTTCTCATACGTAAGTAATAACATCGCTCTGCAGTACTTTAAACCACTTGTAAAATAAATGAAATGTTTACCAAGAGCATTAAAAAGGAATGCTTAAGGAATTTCCTGTAAATATATATATCTGTGCAATTTGCAAATGTATGTCTCTATATAAGTGTATGTGTGTATATGTGTTTTATGTATATAATATGTATGTAAATACGCTTTGTGTGACCCATCCTCTTCCCCACATATCTGTGACCTCAAATTCTGCTCATCCTCAAGACCCAAACTGCACAAAATTGTCTCAGATACACCAGGTACTCAGCTTTCCCATTCTTTCATAGCCCTTTTGAACCTCTTGTCCAGAATTTATCCTATCCTAATTGTAATCAATTAAACTATGTGAGCATCTAACTTTTTAAAACTGTTTTAATGTTTATTTAGTTTTAAGTGAGAGAGAGAGACAGAGTGCAAGCAGGGAAGGAGCAGAGAGGGAGACACAGAATCTGAAGGAGGCTCCAGACTTTGAACTGTCAGCACAGAGCCTGACCTGGAGCTTGAACTTATGAATCACGAGATCATGACCTGAGCTGTCAGATGTTTAATTGACTGAACCACCCAGGCGCCCCTGTAAGCATCTATCATCTTTATCTCTGGGTTTCTGCACGCCTGAAAAATGGGAAATACCATCTTACTTCTTGCTGTGCTTCTCTCACAGACCACTATAGTACCTTAAAATGTAGGACTTAAATAGATATTGAGCAAAATATATGTCTTTGTCAAGCAACTCCTTGGGCAGGGCACACAGAGTTCTGCTTGATGGAGTACTGAGATCTTATGTACATATGCAAATAGCACTGCCTTCAACTTTAGAGTTCCCATTCATCTTATTAAATATTAAAATGAGCTCTCTGTAGAGTACTACCTCTTACTGCCACTTGATTAACTGCACTATAAAGTTATTTTATAATGCCAGAGAAAGTGCTAAGTATTCAAGACACCAAAAGACTTTACCATGGGTCTTAGAATGTAGAGGCCTTAAGATCTTAAAACCAGAATTAAATTAACTATAGAGACAGAGAAGCCAAAATACTTTTCACATTGACTGGTCTCATGAAGAATTTTCTATTTCCATTCCTTTCTTGAGCCACAATGTAGAGATCCAGTTTTTGTATTTTGCACAATATAATAGAATCACTAAATAATCTAATAAAGTGAACAGATAACACAAGCCTATTATAGAAACAAGACTATTAAGGGCAACAAGAAACATTATTTTCCTGCATTTTATTTCCAAGTATCTCTTTTAGTGAATATTCTATCCTTCCATTTTTAATGTTCTAACTCTGACTGACTCTCATATTCCCATTCTCAGATTACTGCTTCCTGGTTATTCTTCTTTCCCAATTTCTTTTCTTTCTAGGCTATTGGGAAGGTAGTTGCAAATTAATATTACTCTTGTCACCTGCACGTTCAAACCTGTAAAATGTCGGGGCCCACCATCAATCCTGCAGTTGTCACATCGCCCTCCCCACCCATCCTGCCCGACCATGACCTTTCCTCTAACACACATATCTGTCTTGTCTCATCTTAGGGCACCCAGTTAGGCGAGGGGTTCTTCATACTTGCAGAAGTCTTTCTGATTTTCTTATCTTCAACTATGTTCATATTCTTCTGAGTATTTGGAATGTTCTTCAGTTTAATTCACTTCCACAAACATTAACTGAGTACCTAATGTTTACCGGAGACTGTGCTAAGTCCTAGGGACACAAAAATATAAATATGGAGCAGTTGCCTTCAACAATATTTCATTCTTTTAATCTTTCTTTACCAATCCTTTTGATCTTTCCTGTATAGGCTACTTATAATACTTGTGAGAAAAGAATTTCTGACTTAACTGACCTGATGCTGGTCATTCTTTTACTCCATATACTCTCTTACTCCATATTCCATACTTCTTCAGTTGTGTTATGTCATCTGTAATTTCTTAGGTCAGGTTTTTCTCTGAGAAATGCTTTGAAAATTCTAGAACTTGTAATAATATTTATATTTCCTAAAATAATTGTATAGATCACTTAATAGGTATATCTAAAGCATCTTTATGCTCTGAAACTTATATATATATATAATAATTTTATACCTGTGGAATTCTGGAAGAGACTAATCTACAGTGAAAATAATCAGAAAAGTTGTTGCTTCTGAGAGGCAGGGATTGATGGGGAAGGGGCAGGAGGGAACTTTCTGTGCTTAAGGTTTGCATTATACAGGAGTATGTATTCATTTAAATTCATCAAGTAGCTGTTGTAGGTTAGCAAAACTGAGTAAGTAATTGAAAAATCATTAACTTGCTGTTTCGGCTTTTGTAAATTGCTTTGCATATGTATCTCTCCGTTCACTGTTCTGACTAACTATGGGGTGACCGCTATTTGGCTCTCTGTTGGATTTATCAGAAGGTGCTAACCTCCCTGTAAATTAGCCTGCTTTCTAAATAGACAACTTGGATCGTAAATTGCACTCCCACCCCCCCTGATTGAAGCTGACCAGACAAAGCGTACATGTGGGAAGTCATATATTCACTATCTCATAGAACCTGGAGTGCCTAACTGTAATTGGTCATTTCAAGACCCTAAGACAAAGAACTTTAAAACCGATAGGGTCCCACCAGAACTGCTGTTTGTAAAAATGTGACTGGGTGTCCTGAAATGCTGTAAACTTTAATTGGTTAGCTAAATGATGATGTTTGATGCCTTGCTAAAGTCAATATAAGCTCACTGCTATCTTTGTTGGGGCCATTCTCCACTCCTTAACACCAGGGAGATCAGGTTTGGCCCTGCCGTCAATAAAAACCTTGCCTTGCTTCTATTCGTAGTTTGGTGGTCTTCATCATCACCCTGTTACAGTAGCCACTAAGATTTTGTCCTTTTTGCTGTATATAAATTTTGCTTTTTTATGTTTTGTTTTGTATTTATTTCTTAGATGTTTTATTCCTTTCCTTCAGTTTCCTTATTAAATCTGTCTTTCTTTAGGCATCTTGTAACTTCAAAGATCATTGTTAGTTTTTACACCAGATTATTCCTGTTTCATCAGCTCTTGTTTCACAGACCCCCAGCTCCAACTCTTGTTTTAAGTTTTTGAATTTTTAATTCAAAGTGTCTTTTTTTTTCCAATCTTATTTGCAAATGCTTAAGGATATTTAATTCAAATTGGACTGTGTTAAGATCTCTTCTGCTTCAAGGATGGTGTTGATTGTGGAAAGAATTTTCATCAGCAGAAATTCAATGCTATGAATCTTAATTTCTGTTTTCTTCTTATAGTAACTTTGTATGAATCTGTCATATGCTATTCACTGTAAAATATTATTCTTCTGTACTCGTAATATATGTAGCCAGAGGAGGCTAACTAGGCTTCTTACTTCAAAGATATTCTTTTGATTTGGTGACATATTACTGCTTCTTTAACTAATGTTGCACTTGTTTCAGTGAGAGAGGGCTTGGTCTGTCTACTGTTTTTATGACTCTCTCTCCCTCTTTTTTTTTTACAAGAACTTTAATTTTCCCTTATGACTCTCTTTCTCTCTTTAACAAGAACCTTATTTTCCCTTCTTGCTTCCTTTTCCAGCAAGCCTCCAAGGATGTATATCCCTGACATTTGCATTTACTCAGAAGTAATGCCATTCTAAAATTCTTACCTTGGGTTCTGCATATTCTCAAGTCCCTTCCTTCCATTTTCACAATATCCAGTGCTTCAATCTACAAGATTTCAAGCTGACTCTGTGTTTTTCTACTCTGAGTGCATTTGGTTTTTGAGAGTGATTTTATATATCCCCCAAACTCCCAATATCCCTACCTCCACTCCTCATTCATGTCTCCTCTGCCTTTGTCCCATCTTTGCTTATGTCTCCCTGTGGATATGGCTCTAAGGCACAATGTGGCTAGTTGTGATGTATATCTTTCTACTTACAGATAACTTAAAATCTGTCTCTAGTCTTTTGGGTTCCTGGATCCAATTCGTATGTGTATCTGTGTGTTTTTCCATACCAATAAGCAATGCTCAGAACTCCAAGAGGGTGCAGAGAATTCAACTCAATTCAATTCAATTCTGATATTATCTACCTGGAGATAGTATCAGATTTCACGTTATTACCTGTGGTCTGACTGACTGGCTATGAATCAGTGGTTCCCACAACCCCCTCCTTAGTTTCAAATAAGTTGCTAGAAAGGCTCATAGAACTTAGGAAAGTCATTTGCTCACTAGACACTGACATATTGCGAAAGTTATTAAAGATACAAATCAACAGCCAGATGAAGTTCTGAACAAAAGAGCTACTGTCCTCATGGAACTTGGGGACAGGCACAGTGGCACACGGAAGCATTCTGATGAAGCTCTTTGAAGCCTCTCTCTTACATAGGTATGATTGATTAACTCATTAGCTATGGTAATTAATTCAACCTCTAGTCCTCTCCTCTCCCAGGAAAGTATGGAATGGGACTGAAAATTCCAGTCTTCTCTTTTACGGTTGTTTCTCTTGGCAATAAGACTGCATTCTTAGGTGCTTTCCAAAAGTCACCATCTTCAACATAAGCCCAGTTGTGATGGAAAGGGACTTGTTATGAATAACAAGACACCCATTTCACCTTTATGGCCCCAGCATTTTCTGGACCTGAGGGCAAGAGACCAAAGAGTATAATAAAAGATGCTCCCTTTACTCTAATCTCAGGAAATTCTAAGGGTTTTGGGAGGTGTGAGCCAGAAATTGTGGATGAAGGCCAAATAAACAGAAGGAACATATTTTGGTTATCTGAATGACCAAATAATTATAATTTGTATTTCTTAGAAATTGCAATATCAAACTTAATTACACTAAAAGCATAGTTTTTGAGTGAATTTACTTTCTCTGTTGACCACAAGGATTATTTTCTGGAGGACATGTTGGTGGGGGTGACTTAGATTTAGAAGTGTCTTAGTTCCTTTAACCTGCTATAACAGAATACCATAGACTTGGTGGTTTATAAATAACAGAGACTTATTTCTCACAGTTTTGGCGGCTGGGACGTCCAAGATCAAGGTGCTGGCTGTTTTGTTGCCGTGTCCTCAAGTGGCAGAAAAGGGGCAAGAGAGCTCAAAGGGGTCTCTTTTAAAAGGGCAATAACCTCATTCAGGAATGCTTCAATATCATAATCAAATCTCATCCCATAGGCCACACCTAAAATTACCATCACAAAACTGGGGATTAGGTTTCAACACAGATTTTGGGGGGTACACATACATTCAGTATATAGTAGGAAGTGTCCTTTCTTCCTCTGATAACAGAAATATTTAGAATTCCCTTTCTAGGATCCAGAGAATTTTTTCAGACAATTCCTATTAAATCCCATAAAGAAAAAAAAAAACAGCAAGCCAGATTCTTGCTGCAAACACATCCTACAGATGAGGAGAACAAAGGCAAAAGAAATGTAAATAAAATTAAATTTTCTTTCAACTTGCAGCCCACTGGTAAACACTTGAGACAGAGGGTGACATTCTTCAAGGAACTCACAAGTGCCTAAACTTAATGCTTTGCTAGAGGCAAAAAAACAACCTTAGCTCGACAACAGGCAGATCTCTAGGATCCTATAAATCTTCTTTAACGTATGAAAATCCCTTAAGACACTTCCTTTATCTCTACCTCTCCATTTAAGAGTATATAATCAATCACTCCTCATAATCACCATGTAGATTTTTCGACCCAAGGGTCCTGTCCTTGTGCTTTAATAAAAATTTACCTTTTTACACAGAAAATGTCTCAAGAATTCTGTCTTGACTGTTTGCTCCTGGCCCACAAAACATATGTGCATGTGCATGAGAAAGTATTTTTTGTACTGTAAATGAGAGCAATGTCCCCCAAAGCTCAGGCTGTTAGGGAAAAGGCATTTGAGAATACAGGATTATCTTGTTTTTTAATTGGTAATAAAATAATGATACCCAGGTTAAACAGTTTCAGTTCTGCTACACTGCATGCATACAACCCGTTTAATTTGTAGAGGAGGGAAAATTCATGACCTCCGTAACATATACAGAGGGAAGAAACTCCATGAGTGTGCCAGTAGCTGAAAAGGGAAACTATGCCCATTGAACCATCAGAAATTGCCATCTTCTTGATCAAAATCTGGAAAAAATGGTAATTTTGTATGGTTCAACTTCATGTATACTGTCTGGGCAACAGGTGATAAGTCTGGGTAGTCAGCATGAGAGCTTGAGCATGGACAGAGTTCTCCCTACAGAGTTATAGCTAGAACTGCACTGAGAGAAGCTCTTAGAACATAAGATATGGGAAAAGTTTTTGATAATATTAATTAGAGCAAATCGGGGTGAAGATATTTAAGAGATCATCTCCTGTTACTGGGCATCAGGACAGAGTTTCCTAGTCTGGCTCCTCATATATACTGGACATGCTACTAAATCCAATTAGTATTCATCCTACCTGCATCTATCTAAATATATCTGTTAAAAGCTTAATATTTACCAAGCATGGTACAAATTCTGGAATCCATCAAAGAAAACATAGAAATCTTATTCTAAAGGATACAGAGCTCTATTAAGATACTGAATAGTTATTCAACATCAGCTATTGTATATCTGCCTTTGGTCATATCTGATAAAAATAGGGAGAGGGTAGTAAGTTTTAGTAGGAATAATCTGAAAAATTCAAATTTGAGATGACTTTGTGCAGGAATACTATGTAGAGTTGTACTGTTTTCCAATGTACAAAGCAGAATGAAGATGACTAGACAAAGGAGCAAACATGCTCTGGTATGATGCACTAGAAGAGATTCAATTTTCTAATTTTTTACAAAGGTGTCCATGGGTAAGTGAGGTCCTTCGAAATGAGAGATAAGGTGGAAATGCTTAGTTGCTAGTTACTCAAAACTGCATCCCAAAAAGCTATTAAAAGCCAAAAGCTATTTACCTCTATCATTCTGGCCCCAGTCCACATTTGGGAATGCAGAAGAGATTTTTACTTACTATTTCAGTCAGGTTTTTGTGTGGTAACCATATTTGTAATTGTACATATAATTCATTTTAAATTAGAAGAGTTCTTAGAAAATCATTGAGTTGACATGGAATTCTACAATGAAAGAATCAGAGGTAACAGGGAGGTAATGTTTTCAAGGTCCTATGGAGTACACAAGTATTTCACTGAGGGTAGGCCAAATTTTGCTGCAGTAATAATTCTAACCCCAGAGTTTTAAAATAATGAGAGTTTCGGGGCACCTGGGTGGCTCAGTTGGTTAAGCCTCTGGCTTCGGATCAGGTCAGATCTCACATTCGTGGGTTCGAGCCCTGCGTCAGGCTCCGTGCTGACAGCTAGCTCAGAGCCTGGAGCCTGCTTCTGGTTCTGTTGTCTCCTTCTCTCTCTGCCCCTCCCCCTCTCATGCTCTGTCTCTCTCTGTATCAAAAATAAATAAAACATTAAAAAAAATTAAAAAAAAATAATGAGAGTTTCTTGCTCATTCTATACATTAGACAAGCGACAGTACTCACTAGTCTTAGGGATCCAGGCTGAGGGAGGCTGTATTCCTGAAGCACAAGGAAGGGATCTTGATCACTAGTACACTGTCTTCTGTAAGCTTCCATGAAGAGGAAACACATCACTTCCAATCATATTTTCATTTGTCATAGCAAAGGAGACAGAGTTCACTCCCGGCATGCACAGAGAACTGGCAGACTTGTGAAAAAACCTAATGGCTATAATACCAGGTTAGGAAAAGACCCAAACAGATTATGCCCCTATTCAAATATGAATTCAAGCAGTCTGTCCAAAATCAACTATGAATTTTTTGAATTACATGTTCACTAAAACAATCTTCACCGTATCATTGTTAAATATACAGAAAATGGCTATCTTCCTTTTGGTCTATAACATTTTAATAGCTAGAAGAACAAAAATTATTTCGTAATGGATGTTTTTTTAAAGTTTGATGCAGGCAGACTACAAATCATGTATTTACTATAGAAAAATTATTTATTTTCTATTCAAAAGAAATAGAAAAAAATAACCCAAAAGGCGATTTCTCTTCTCTTCTATATCAGTTTATTCTAGTTATAATCTAAAGAACTTTATTTATTGGATACGCTAAAAGATTTATTAATTTTTGACATTTGGGTTCCTCTTTTCAGTGTACAGATCTCCCTTGACTTATGGTGTAGTTACATCCTGATAAACCCAATCTAAGTAGAAAATATCATTTAGTTGAAAATGCATTTAATAAACCTAACCTATGGAACATCATAGCTTCGCCTAGCCTACCTTAAACACGCTCAGAACACTTGCATTAGCCTACATTGGGAAAAATCATTTAACACAAAGCCATTTTTATAATAAATGCTGAATATCTCATGTAGTTTATTGAAGACTGTACTGAACATGAAAAAGAGGATGGTTGGTACAGCTACCTGCTGTTTACCCCAGTGGTGGTGGGGCTGACCCGAAAGGAGGCCAGCTGCTGCTGCACCGCCTCACAGGAGAGGATCCTGCTGCTTACTGCCACCCTGGAAAAGATCAAAATTCTCAACTCAAAGTATTCTAGTTTCTACAGAATTCGTATCAGTTTTCAGCATTATGGTCAGAACACCTTAAGTCAAACCATCATAAGTTGAGAGCTGTCCTGGCAGCAGGCGCTGTCTCTCACACGCCAAGAGCCACTTTCTTTTCCCTTTCCTGTATCAGTGCCCCCTCTTCCCATGAGACCTGGGAGAAAATCCTAATTGTTCAAATCTAATCACTGTGGTGCCAGCCATTCCCCTTGCTGGTGTTGTATGAATATATGACCGCCGTGCCCAATGAGTTCTGGATTTCTAGGCAATCTTTCTTCACACTTAAAAATAACTTGAAACTGGGGCACCTGGGTGGCTCCATGGGTTGAGCTGACTCTTGATTATGCCTCAGGTCATGATCCCTGGTTTGGTTTGTGGGATCCAGCCTATTTCGGGCTCAGCAAGGAAAGTGTGGAGCCTTCTTGGGATTCTTTCTCTCACCTCTCTCTGACCCTCCCCTGCTTGCACTGTCTCTGTGTCTCAAAAATCAATAAAAAGCATAAAAAAAATTTCCTATGCTACTACGAGACAAGGAAGGAAATCAGTAATTACAGTACATGCTGTGCTGATTGTAAAGTACATGCTGTTTACAAAGTGTTGGAGACTTACTTGCAATGTGTTTGGGTTATTGGGGAGGGATGAGCAGGATAAAGCTTTACAGAAAACGTGGCACCTGAGCTAAGTTAAGATTTGGAGGAGGTACATAAAACTGGCTATATGGCTTAGGGTGATGCTGAAATTGTAGGGAAATGACTGAATGACATACTAAGGATATGGAATTTTACTGACGGTGACAGCTTACTATAAGATCAGACTTGCATTTTACTAACATGCTTTCAGGCATTTTTGGACATGATAAGGTTAAAGTATCTGCTGGACACCTAGATATTGCAGCTGGAGTAACTGAAAATACCAACCCAGAACCCCAGAAAGGCGGTGGGATCAACTTGAACAATTTAAATGTCTATTTCCTCCACCTCATGTTTTTCCGCTAAACCAGTCTACAGGAGCCTTAAGAAATTTACCCAAATTAAGACCTATTTCCATTTTTAATCTTTGAAATAGATGTGCCAGGAAGTGAAACATTATTTTGCTGAAGATGATACAGGATCAAGCCTGGTTTTGAATCTGAGCCAAATCTTAGTCCTAAACCCATATTAACGTTGTTTGTTCTGCCTCTGAAGCAAAGTATGGCTTTTTTTTCCCTTCAGGGTGGCTAAAGCCTAATTATGGAAGCAATGATAGTACTTTTTCTTAAAAGCAAATCCCGGGTTCTGACCCCTTGGTAAATTCCCTATTCAGGCATTCTGGAGTCATGGAAGCATCGATGTGGAGTACTTGACTTGGCCTAGCTGTTTCACATAGGCATGTATGTGTCTGTTCAGTTTAAGTTTTCCAAAAGAATCTGGATTTTTATGAAAATCATGTGGTTTGAAGTGTTGGCTTGAATTTTGAAATACCAGGATGGGGAGGGGGGGAACCCATAAATATTCTGTGGCTTTTTAAAAGTCAAGCCAACACTTCATAAGTTCATATAATATAATTCTTATATGAAATGGTCATGGTTATGTGTCAACTTGACTGAGCCATGTGCCCAGATATTTGGTCAAACGTTATTAGGACTATTTGTGGTGTTTTTTTGGAGATTAACATTTAAATTGATGGAGTGTCATTAAAGAGGATCATTCTCCATAATGTGGATTAGCCTCACCCAATCAGTAGACCTTAAATAAGACAGGGACACCTGGGTGGCTGAGTTGGTTGCTCCGACTTTGGCTCAGGTCATGATGTGAGTTTAAGTCCATCAGGTTCACTGCTATCAGCGCAGAGCCTGCTTCTGATCCTCTGTCCCCCCTTTTCACTGCCCCTACCCCACTTACACTCATAAAAATGAATAAACATTAAAGAGTTGCTAGTACAAGAAAAAAATTTTAATATCATGACCCGAGATGAAGTCAGATGCCCAACTGAGCCATCCAGGCGCCGCAAGAAAAACTTTTCTAAAGATTTTATTTCTAAGTAATCTCTATACCCGATGTGGAGCTCAAACTTACAACTCTCAAGATCTAGTCTTATGCTCTGAGCCAGCCAAGTGTCCCTAGAAGAGGAAATTCTGCCAACAGACGCATTTGGACTGGAAAAGCAACCTTTCCTTACGTCTCCAGCCTTCATTCGGCACTACCCACCAAGAGTTTGGATTTGTCAAACCTCCACAACCACACGACCCAGTTTCTTAAAACAAATCCCTCTATATACATATCCCATTTGGTGTTTTTCTGGAGAACCCAAAACTACATACTTGTCTAGCCTCTACTACTCAGTATACTTATGCACTGAATCCTAGCTTGCTGAATGAAGCCTTTTTACGATGTGGCAATCTGTGCTCCTCTTCCGGGATGGGCAAGGTAGGTTCCTATCATGTGAAATCCTATAATACTTTAACTTAGGAAGACAAATATAGTAAATCAGAGGCTATCTAACTAGACTCTGCTGTCCAATAGTATGTAATGTTTGATTCATGATATATTTTAAGTCAAAAAAAATCATTTGGGACTTGCCATAAATTAAATTTTTTATAGTTATCGAATCTCAAAATGATAGGTTCTATTCCTATTTCCTTGAATAAAAATAGACAGCTACCTTTGTAATTTAATGGCAGAGATATGAACCAAGAATTTGAAATCATTTTATGAACCTTAAACTTTATACTTTCCCAAAGGTAGAAAGCTTTAATGTTCCAAAAATGCAGGAAGACATCTAATTCATCACTGGATAATTATAATAAGAAAGAAAGAAAAAGGAATTGCAAGTACAGGGAATAAGATAGGCCAAGTCATAAAGATTTACTTGGATCCCTATTTAAGTTGTTGTTATGTGGTTATTGAAGTGTAAAGATAGGCCCTGTCACATAAATGGGGTTTTCTGTTTTTTGTTTTTTATTTTAGAGCTCCAGTAAATTAGTTTAACATTAGGGGTACACAGAACTCTAATGTTATGGTGAGGACTAATTTAGGCAGCGGTTTTGTTCCATGAAGAAATGTAGAACCACCCAGAGCAATTTTTCAAGAGAGACTTTCTTGTAATTATTCTAGTTCTTAAATATTGCTTTAAAAATTATAGTACCTCCAATCACCATAAAGTCTAGAGCTCAAATAGACCACTCATTTACAACCTCTGTGTTATGGCATTCTTCTAATACCAGTGGTATTCCAAAGGTGACCCAAGTAGGATTGAGACATTCACCAACTACCTTTTTCCCGTCCCAGTTCGAAGCTCTAGGAACCAAGTCATTATACTCCAAGTAGCTAGCAGCATCTTACTACCCATTAACATAAATTTGACCCTTCAGAGCCATCTTTTAGTCCACGTACTAAAGTTCCAGAATAAACTTGGAATATCTGTATATTCTATCTTGCATGTTATTACATTTCCTTTCAGATATTCTACTTTTATTCAGTCTAAACAAGTCTAGTATTGGTCAATTGCAAATTTGTCAAGGCAAAAATTTTAGTTTTGGGTTACAAGTCTGGAGTGAAAAAAACCCTTAGACTTCACTCTGTATATACTCACCATTGGTTTTCCTCATGAATAAGTAATTATCACTCATGAAGAAAAACAATTTTACTGCTTCAAAGTAAAGATAAGACTACAAGTACACTTCTCTTTTTCAATTAAAAAATAATCACTGTGGGACAACAAAGTTTGTATTTTACATAACATAGATTACCAACAAGGTCATGACCTAGTAATCAAAAATTAAATCTCAAAATTTAAAACCAAGAAAGAAGCTAAATCACACACATATTTTGACCAAATACTCAAATATTTCCCAAATAAAAAGAAAGCACAATTATCACATTCCAGGTTTCAGAGAAGAGGCATTAAGGATTCATGCCAGAAGTTTATTTACAAACATATTGAGTATGTTGCATTCAAGACTTTGATCCATTTTTCAGAGACTGCATCTCTTAACATGCTCCTTTTCACATCTGCAAATAAAAACAAAAAATTACTGGTATTTAAAATGTCTCACTTATAAAACAGAAACTATGTACTTTTATTAACGTATTGTCTGTCCATCAGTTTGGTACATCAGAAAGCGTTTACAGTATCATGACTTTATTCATACTGATTTGCTTCATCATATGCACCAAAATATTTCCAATATGTATCACCTGGATAAAGAATTTCCCTTGCATATTGTGACAAATGAAGTCTTTTCTTCCCAAATGGTATTTTTGGAATTTATTCTAATCATTCCACAGAACTTCCCCAAAATGTTGCTTTGAGACAAATTCTGATTATACTTAAGCTAGATCAGTGTTCTCTTCTCAAAGAATCTGCTAATCTTCTATAGCATGTGAGACTGACTAGGGCATGTATAAACACATGGTGCCCTAACAGTTAGTTTATCAGAACTTGGTTAAGTGTGTGAACTGAAACAAGACTGGCCTCACTAGTTAGGGGATATGAGGCAACTTACCATCTTAGCATCGTGGTTCAGGTTAAGTCACCCAACCTCACAGGCTTGCTAGGTAACTACATGAGATTAATGTAAAGTGTGCCTGACAAACAGAAGTATCCTATAAACACTGGCTTGCAGACAAAGTAACATCTGCTCATAGGTTCACCAACTTGTCTCCACCAATGCCACATCTACACTGACTTCAGGAATCAGCCCTACACGCTATTATGTGTGTGATTGGGGTGGGGGAGAAAGAAATATAAAGAAAAACACTGCGTAGAGAAGATTAGAAATCCATTAATTACCTGTTCAATGGATTAATTTAAACCTCCTTATTTCTTAAGTAGTTGGTGTCTTACTATAAAAAAAGGTGCAGCAAATCCAGATCCAAAGTACATAGTCATCATAAGTAGTAACCGCCACTTGTTTTCCACTGAAAATGGCAAATTCTGTTGGGGAAAAAAAGAGAACCACCAAAAAACTAAATCATCTGATTTTTATAGATTATAGAAGTACACAGGTGATGCTAGAAAAAAATTTTTAGCACATAATCAGGTTATGTATACCATGTATCATATTTTTAAACATTACATTTTATATCCCATGACCTTCATCACACCTAACGCTGTCAGGTAAAAAAAAAAAAAATTAAAAAAAAATAACGCTTTGCCGAGCACCAGGCAATGGTCTTGTAACTCAGGTGTTATCACACTGGTAAGTTTTCTCTTTTACTTAAGCCGAGTCGGAAAAACTTACCCTTCAGGGGATTTATTTTAGAAAAAGAATGCACTGTTTGAGTTTACTATTTGTTAGAAAATAGTGACCTGGTAAAGGCACACGGCAAAGTTAACTGCATTGAGGTTTGCCTTTTTCATAACCAAGCAGCGCTACCCTCTAAACCCTTCTTCCGCCCTCTCCGGCTAGGCCTCAACCCCTGGAGGTTGTTACTTCTCATTACTCGATTGAAGCTACTGACTTGAGACTAAACCCAACTTCCACTAAGGACGTTTTCATACTTCTAATTTAGTTAACTAGAGAAGACCGACCCACAACCACAACCCTCACATCTTCCTTTGTTTCCAACGACCTTCACTCCGATTCCGGTGACCTCTAGTTCGGCTTTAAGCCATATACGTCTGCAGCCTTGGCCTCAGGGACCCACCAGATCTGCCAGGGCGCGGAGGGGGGCCCCGGGGCGAAGTAGGGCCTACGGCTCTTCCTTCTCAATACCGTACGCGCCCAGCGCGCGCAGCTGGGGTCCCGCGCTGTGCCCCCGGCTCCTGGGGGAAGTGGAACGCTACCCGACATCCCAGCTCACATCTCCAGCTTACCGTCTCCCTCTCCACCGTCCACGGGAGGCCTTGGAGTTCAGCAAGTCGCAGCTAAGTGCCCCCTCCCCCAACGGAGCGGGGCCCCTAACACACTAACCTTCCCTGGACCCTCCTCATAGTGGCTCCTACGGACCACGGAGGTTGTGAACCTCCGGATGCTCTGTCCCAGCATAGCGCTGTTGGAAGTTCTGCGAAAAGCGCAGAGACTCCAGACGGTAGAAACGACAGCACCACACCAAATCCTCCTCTTGTCACGACCTCGTTCCCCGGTGTGAAAGAGCCGGAAGAGAAGATGGGAAATGGCTAGCGGCCACACAAGATGGTGGAGTCCAAGGATTGTGGGAATTGTAGTTCAGAACATCGCATGGCCTGGTCGACTCTGAAGGACTATGGGAAATGCAGTCCGACACCCGAGCCCGACTGTTTGGAAGGGTGGGGCAAGGGCTGGGCTAGGGGGATGGGGTGGGAGGACGGGTTGTGTGCGTTCTGGAAGCCCGGACGACTGGAGCCAGAAGCGTTTCTACCTGCAGTAATTTATTCAAACTTGAATTCTGGTCGATTTCTGGTCAGGATTCTGGGAGCCGGATTCCAGAACGGTTGTACCGAATTTAGTGACGCAGTCTCACCGAGTTTATGGAACACAAAAAATAAACCTTACCTCTTCTTCTTCTTTTTTTTAATGCTAGGTTCCTGTGATTTTCAGTACTCTGCCAGCGCTGAGAGAGGTGTACACAGTGACCTTATCCGAGGAAACAAAGCATAAACTCAAGTAACCAAACACTATGTAATAGAAAGGATGTCAGAGTTCAGAAAATTGAGATGAAGTGCTGAGGGATGGATTCCTGAAAATATAGGTTACTGAATAGAACAGAATTAGAGACAGGGCAGAGCAAACTGAAGGCTAATATGAGTATCGCATGTTGGGAGAGTGAAAGAAAAAAAGTAGTCTCTAAAATCTGGAGTTAGCCTGGCCTGGGGATTGGTGTTCTGCTGAATATAAACAATTTCACAGAACATCAGCATTAGGCAAAGTAACTCTGTGTCAGTGATGGAACAAAGAAAGAGTAAGATCACTCCATTTTCATATCTGAACATAGACAAAACATGAACATTGTCCAAGTAACAAAAATGATCTAACATTACCATATCCAGTCTAATATGATGAGTTGTCTCTTCACCAATTACCACCTTAACCTTGGATTTGTCTTCCTTTTTGCTAAGTGAGATTTGGTAAGATAGACATAGTCACGGAAAACAAGCCCAAATCTTTTAAGTCTTGACATCTGTTTACTGAGATGCCCATGGCTTTTCATGGTATTTGGTTTACCTTAATGCAGTGAATAATAACCCAGCTTGTTTAATTATAAGTGTGTTCCTGGTGGTCTTTGTAGTAGGATTGGGAAGTGATACATAAGGGTGGGAAAGTGGTATTAGGTTAAATTGCAAAGAACCCTACTAACCTAAGTTTTATATTATTCATCTGTATCTGTAGGAAAGCATATATTGCATTAGATGGCTCATTTATACAGTAGCAGTAAGGAAGTTTTGCTTTGAAAACTGGGTATAATCTAGATACTTTAATTTTATTTAGCTTCTATAAGAGAAAACTCATGCTTCCCCATCCCCAACTTCCCCCCCCCACAAAAACAAAACAAAACAAACCCAAAAACCCCTCTACTGCAAAAAATTAGTAAGTTTATTTCTACAAGTAACTTCTGAATAAGCAGAGATGCATGTAATGCATTATAACTGGTGTTCTCCTCCTAACAGAGGATGGACGGACAACACTAAGTTTTTTAAAATGTCCCATTCAGGGATTTTATATATGAAAGGATTCTTATTTAACTATTACTGGGAAACATTTTCACATTTAGTATTTCTGAATTGTCCCTTTCAGTCTAATGAAAGTAACATCCCCAGTATATTTGTTCATTGTTACTTCATATTGTTTACGTCTCCTCTGTGTGTGTATCAGGCTTTCGTCTGACTTCAAACGGAACTCCCGGATAGATTCTAGCAAATGGCTTCAGAATTGTCAGTCTCCTCATGGGCCCTGTGCCAAAAAAAAGCTAGCTGGAAATTCTTATATCAAGATATACAGTCAGCCTTCTCTCCCCAGGTTTGGGCGGATTCTCTGATCATTTTGACCAAGAGAATTTGTTATGAGTGATGCTGTACCTGTGTCCTGCACAGATCTTAAGTTATTGGCAGTTTCCTCTCCTGTCTTTCAGAGCACTTGCCCTGGGAACCCTGAGCATTCATGTAATAAATGTGACTATTCTTCTGGAGAGGCCCCAGGAGTCCATCTAAAGGAGGCAAAGGGGTCAGCTCTCCTGTCAGGTGTGAGAGAAACTGTCTTGAACCCTCCAGCTCAGTCCAGCTGCCTGCTGAAAAGCAGTGAGTGCCCACAGTCGGTGCTATGTGAGGAAGAGTTGCCCAGCATAGCTCTGCCCAAAATGCTAATCTACAGATTTGTGAGATATAATTAAATGGTTGTTTTTTCAAGCCATTAAATTTGTGATGGTTTGGGGGTACTTGGCTGGCTCAGTGGGTTAAGCTTCTGACTCTTGAATTTGACTCAGGTCATGATCTCACCATTCGTGGGATTCAGCCCCATGCCTGCTCTGTGCTGACAGTGCAGAGCCTGCTTGGGATTCTCTCCCCGGCTCCCCTCCCTGTCCCGCCCTTCCCTTGCTTATGTGCTTGCTTTCTTTCTCACTCTCAAAATAAATAAATATTAAACAATTTAAATTTGTGATTGTTTGTTAAGCAATAGTAAATAACCAGAACTGATCCCCAGAAGTAACAGTTTATTTAGGGAAATCATCTGCCCTTGGAAGAACACTTTCTTATCATCAATCTATACATTTGGGAATTGGTTATGTTATTTAAAATATTTATCTTAGCTTAACACAAATCCTTCTGTCAGATCATGCTTCTATGACAATGCTCTAGGTGTAATGAAAATGAGTTGTGCTGAACATATCAAAATATGGAACGTCTGGGAAACAGAGTGGCGCTATTTGATGGTGGTATAGCAGCTGGTATAATTTAGGGAGTACTAAATACCCTCAGAAATGCACCTGGCAGCTTTTTGATGTTCCTGATAACTAGAAGGTAAATTGAAATGGGATTGAAAATTGATGAGATCATTTATTCCTTGCATGATTACTCACCTTTTACTCTTGGCTAGATATCACCCACAGAACACGTTCTTGATAATTATTTAAAAATATTTTCTAAAAAATGTTTCTGTCAAAGAGCCAAACTGAGCTCTAGGGAAAATTTCATATTAGTTTCCGTATCATTTTTCTTAATTGCTAATTAGTAACCAATTAATAAATTAGTTAAATAGCATACTTTGTGTTTAGTGGTTTTAAACTAATCTCAATCTCCTAAATCGCTATGGAGGAAGAAAAAGTTTAAGGAAATTTGGCAATGTTCTTTTTTGAATAGGCATTGTGGTAAATTAAAGATGGCCACAATTTCTTTGTAACTTTTAACTTTGAGAGGTGGGTTCGAACTCCCTTCCTCTGGACCTTAGAGACCTGCTTGGCCAACAGAATGCAAGAGTAACATTCTGAGATTTCTGAGGCTGACTTATTAAAAGTTTTGCATTTTCCATTCAGTCAACTTGGAATATTTTCTTGAAAGGAGACAGCCACCATGTAAGAAGTCTAACTACCCTAAGTGTTATCAGGTCTGTGAAGGAGCCCAAGCAAACCCTTTGGAGAAGCCACATGGAGGAGGGGCAGAAATTGAGGGTGACATATAGGCCAGATCAGCCCCTAGCTCTTCTTGCCATCTCCTAGCCTGGGTACTAGATATATGAGTAAAGAAGCCTTCAGGTGACTCCAGCCAAAGTTATGATTTGTTTACAATTTTATGAATTATGTTAAACAAAAACTGCCCAGCTGAGCCCATCAGCCTCCAGAACTGTAAGAGAAAATGATAAATTATTGTTTTAAACTGCTAAATTTCAGGGTAGTTTATTATATAGGAGTAAAAATCCGGAACTGGTATCATGCACAATTTCTTGGCGTAACAATCTAAGTTCAGTCATAATACTTGGCAAGAAAAATGTGAATCATCCTAGAGAAACTTTTGATTCAGTATGATACTCTTTTGCTATAAAATGAATTTCAAAAGAAATGAGACATTTCACATATTGGTACAAAATAGAAAACATCTTTAGGGACATATAATTTACTCCAAAGTTATATTTTTAAAATAAAATCCAATTATTTTAAGTAGTGAGTAGGGTGTATATCATAGAGTGAGCAATGTACTTTCTAGACCCACAGGAGTCTTTGGAGACTGAAGTTACATTATATAGAACAGTATTTCTAAAAATTAAAGTACAATATTTGTCATTTCTCTCAACAGCTACTATATAAGATTTTTAAGAACTAGGTTAGAGTTTATTTAGAAATGGATTTTTTAGTAAAGAAATTATGTTTCTATCCTACATTGAAAAACTCAAGTTAACATGTTTCTTTGGTCTTAAGTTTTTAGAATCTCTCATACCACTGAATTCAAATCAGAACTCTGTGTTACCTTGTATTTGAAACTTTACATTTGCAGGAGAAAAATAACACCTGGTTTTAGGAAAAGACAAAATGTAATTCTGCTGTAGCAATCAAAGTTGGAAAATATTCTGCCAGCCTTTTGAATGATTTAGTGATGACCAACTGGAAGAAGTTATGCCAAAAAAATGCTCACTTGATCAAGCTGTATATTTTACTCTTCCTCTTGTTTCATTAGTTTTGCATCCATTTTTTCCCTAAAAGCATTTCATGTTTCTTATTCCAAATGTTATTGTTTAATCTCAATGTAAGTTTAAGGACAATTCACTTTTTTAATAGATCAATTCCTAATATAATTATTTGTCATTCAGCATTGCCAAGTAGAGGTAGATTCATTTATGTAAGATGAATACAGAAACTAACACTTCTCAATTTGCAAATCACTGATTCTAATTATATTTATGTTCCATCTCCATCTTGACTTAACTTGCAATGGTATTTATCATTGCTTTGAATAGGTGTCTTTAAATTTACCATGGTGTTTCCTGGTTGTCTCTATAACTGAGATACTATTGATAAAATGGTTTATTTAGTTTACAGAAACACATAATTTAAGTGAGGAAGGGGATTTTGAAAATCAATTTGATGTGTCATTCTAAAAGGAAATGGTTTTCTTGTTAGAGTAAAAGAAAAACCTAAGAGATACATGAGAGTAGAACAAACTTTGGTGCATTATATATGCTGATTGTGAAGAACTGTGAAATAAGCACCACATGAAAATATATGTATTTTTAAAAGATTTATTTATTTCTATTTTATTCTTTAATTTTATTTTTAATTTTTTATGTTTATTTATTTTTGAGGCAGAGAAACAGCATGAATGGGGGAGGGGGACAGAGAGAGGGAGACAGAATCAGAAGCAGGCTCCAAGCTCCTAGCTGTCAGCACAGAGGCCGACTCAGGACTCAAACCCATGAACCACGAGATCATGACCTAAGCTGAAGTCGGACACCCAACAGACTGAGCCACCCAGGTGCCCCAAGATTTATTTTTGAGAGAGAGAAAGTGCGAGTGGAGGAGGGACAGAGAGAAAGAGAGAGAGAGAGAGAGAGAGAGAGAGAGAGAGAGAGAGAATCCCAAGCAGACACTGCACTGTCACCACAGAGCCTGATGCGGGGCTCAAACCCACCAACCATGAGATCATGACCTGAGCCGATGTCAGATCTGACTGACTAAGCCACCCAGGCATCCTACCCCCCCCTTTTTTTAAAGATTTATAGAAATCTTGATTTATAATCAAGCCCATTACTGCTAAGTTGCTGCTATATTTTGACCATTTAGGTGTGATTGCAGAAATTAGATCAAAGGCACCCTGTTTCCTCTAGACAATGAGCTGGCAACTATATGGTTATTACAGTTCATCAAGATTTGCTTGTTTATGCAAAATAGTTTCTGTATTTGGCTTTTCACTTACAATTAAGAAAAATGGGAATTTCTTGAGAATATTTATGCAGTTTGAGAAAATTATTACTGAACTCACCAAACAGTTATTTTAAACATTTCAACTAATTATAAAATGATTACACAAAGTGGGTTAGGTTTAATTTGCAGTTCTCTTCACATCTCTCAATTAAGCTAAACCCTCACTGAACAGCATTCGAAAAGTGCATCACTGAGCGTGATTTGTGCTCAGCACATCTTCTTACTACTTTGTACTAAGGGATTTTATAAATATCAGTCTTACAAATCTTATTGCCGGGTTTACCGTGGAATTTGGTTCCCTCCCCTCCTTAGAGGATGTGTTTCAATACATTTCACATTGTCGTTTTTATGAAGACCCATAGGACAATTTTTTCATTGGTCTGAGAACTAGAATAAACATGCTTCTCCTAGGTAGCTGATTTGCTTTTGCCTTATGAACACTGTTATTAACAAACTTCATTTCTCCTTGTACTGTTTCCTAGGATGCTTAGAGTCAAAAGTGTGACCCATCTTTAGTGGAGATAATGGCTCTATTTCGTGTACCTCATTCCCAGCTCTCTCTTCTTTTCTAAATTTATTTACCTTTGTTTCACTTCCCCCCCCCCCCAATTTTAAATTTATTTTATCTTGTTATGTGGTAGGTGTCTTTGTTCTGTACCTCAGACGTTTTCTGGAACAACATTAGCATGTAAATAAACTAATAAATCATGAATTTTTTCTCACATTGTGAATTGTTGCAGTATTACTTATTTTATCAGTTTTTCTCTTTTTTGCTTTATGGAGTCTGGGCTAGGTAAGGTAATTAAAGTTAGCTAATATAATAAATGATCCCCCAATTTTAATGGCTTCATACAAGGAAGATTTATTTCTCACTGTGTCACAGTCTGAATCAGAAGTTCAGCACGCCATCTTCCACATGGTCATTCCAGTGTCATCATCCTCTTATGCCTCCACTCAGTCCTCTGGGTTGACCCTGATTGCCACCATGCTAAGAAAGAGAAAGTAGAGGCTCACACAGGGTTGTGAGGGACCAGCTCAGTGGTGGGGCACCGCTTGTGCCCAGATTCTGTTATCTGAATCAATCATACCTATACTACCATCCAGATGCAGGGAGTCATTTTTATGTGTCCTACAGGAAACTGGAAATGGCTTGATTGAACAGATAGCATCTCCTCTACAGAGACCTAGTTTCCTGCTGAAATCTTATAGAGTACTTCTATAAGAATTCAATTTCCAACTGTTATATATACTTTTGGAACTTTGCTAAATTGGTTGCGAATTTTAAAATCTTGTATAATTTCTTGTCCTTGCACATTTCCCCAGAGTTGCACACTCCAGGCAATATATTATAATCTGGAATCAGACTGACATGGATTCTACCCTAACTGTTTAGCTTCGGGCAAGTTGCATGACCTTTCTTTATCTTTCAAATGGAGACGATAATGTTACTTACTTTATAAGGTTACTGGAAGGGTTAATTGAAATATTTGCTGCTTCAAAGTGTTATATTTGCAAATTCCCATAACAACCCCCTTTGGGGATTTCCCCTCCATATGTCATTTTTTAATTAACTTTCTGTCTTTCTCAATAGATTGACCATTGAAGTATGTAGGTCTGAAATACAAAGAAGTCTAATGCTCTACTTGGATATAAGCTCTCAGCGCACCAAGTTTTGTTTTTTTCTGATCACTCATGTGTCTCTGTCTCCATAGAGACACTCCTTGAAATGTTTGCTAAAAGCAATGAACAAATTATGGGGCCATTTGAATTTAAATACAAATCCTTTGTTTTGAGGTTTAAAATCCACTTTATTGAGGCATGAGTTTTGTGCAATAAAACAAATCTATTTTGAGTGTACTGTTCAATGAATTTGACAACTGTATACACTTGTTAACTAATGCCATAGTTAAGATATAAGACATTTCAGTCTCCCATAATTTACTTTTAGCAATAAAATAATACTTTTAAAAGGATTGATTTCTTAATTGCCTCTGAGCACCTTAACCTTTGATGCCTGGATAATCTTTTAAAAAATTTTTTTAACATTTATTTATTTTTGAGAGACAGAGAGACAGATCATGAGCAGGGGAGGGTCAGAGAGAGAGGGACACACAGAATCCAAAGCAGGCTCCAGGCTCTGAACTGTCAGCACAGAGCCAGATGCGGGAATTGAACCCACAAACCATGAGATCATGACCTGAGCTGAAGTCGGACACTCAACCGACTGAGCCACCCAGGCACCCCTGGATATTCTTAATTAAAGCCAAATTGTGCTCTATTGCAAAGTTTTTCAACAGAGGAACATTTACAGTATGAGCTAGATAATTCTTTGTTGAGGTAATGTCCTGAACATTATAGGATGCTTGGCTACATTTTGGGCACCTACCTACTAGATGCTAGTAGCAATTCCCAAGTTACAACAACCAACTTTGTCTCCAGATGTTACCAAATGTGCTCTCTGTTAACAAAAGTTGTTTTGGGTTGAAAACCACTGCCCTATTCCATCTCTTCATGGCAACATGAGTCAATAGCACATACATCTGTTGAGCCAATGCTTTTGCACTTGCTGGGATCCATCTGGAGAATTGCAATGACTCACCCTCCTTAACAAGGGGAGGCCCGACTGCTTCAGCATCCTGCAGTCTGTTGGCAGAGTGCCCGCTCCGTTTTCCATCATCAGTGTGTGCTATCCACTGCCTGGAGTGTTGAACATTTATAAGCTTCCGTTGATCCTCCCCTCTGTTCCACATTGCATCGAGGGCAGATGGGAAGCGATACTAAAACTTGCTTCTGTTTTATTCCTATCTTATGAATTTGTGTTCTCTGATAGCCACTCATTTAGAAGGTAATGAACCTATCCTTAGTTCCACCTTTAAAGTAGACAATTAGTTTTTAATTACATGAACACGTGTGCTTGGCACTGTGTCTGGTAAGTCGTGATGCTCAATACATAGCAGCTATTATTATGCCTTCCACACCACTGTTTGTGCTGCTGCTACTTTTCCCTCTGGTCCTCGTTCGGGGATCAGTCCTACCCTCCTCATAGTCACTGCACTTGCTCTGCTTGTATCATCAGCTTTTGCATTCAGGCCACAAGATCTGTGCTCACAAAGACACCTTCTCAAGCTTCCTAGGCCACCACAGCACCTCTAACCTCCTGGCCTCTTGGGCCATTGGTCACACGTTTCTCAGCTTGTCATGTAAGATGTTAAAAAATCGGTTCCTTATCAAATTCCATCATCATTTGACTGCGAAGAAACTTCTGTTTTGACTAGTGTCACTAGAAAGACCATCCTCTGAAGGAAAAAGCCCAGACATTCTATCTCTTATAGTTTCCCGCTTTTCCCACTGTGTTTGTCTGGAAGAGCTATGGAGTTCAGTACGTGTACCTCACGCACTTTTTGACTAACAAAGGAAAACGGAGCATTGGATTAAACACATCTTCTACAGGGGCAACTGGGTGGCTCAGTCGGTGAAGTGTCTGACTTTGGCTCCGCTCATTGTCTTCCAGTTTTTGGGTTCGAGACCTGCATTGGGCTCTCTGCTAACAGCTCAGAGCTTGGAGCCTCCCTCTCTCTCCGCTGCTTCCTCCTTCATGCTCTCTCTCTCTCTCTCTCAAAAATAAATAATGAACATTAAAAAATTTAAAAAATCTACAGTTTGTTAAAGATAAATAGCATAACTGTTGAAAAGAGAATTTGAACTTAAAATGTAAGAGGAAACACCTCTCATTGGATTAGGAGATCAGAATGTTGTTCATTTATTGTGAGAGCCCGAACCATGCAAGATAGTGAGGACTATCAAAGAAGTGTAGATTATTATTATTATTTTCTGTATATTTGCATATGTATAGGTATAAGCTTTTCCAAGTGTATATTTAAATTTATATATTTATATATAAATTTTACATATATTTCTTCATATCTATATAAATAAATCATATATATTTATTATATATGCATAATTTATATTTAAATTTATATATTCCAACTCATTGCTGAAGAATTCTGCATTTGGTATTCTTACAGCACAGCCATCAGCATTAATAAAGCTTCTGACACTCAGTCAGGGACGCAAGATCGCAAATCCCTAATTACTCAACCTATTGTGTCACCTACTATTATCCGAAGTCTTTTCAGAAACTCAAAAGCTGAAATTGGAGGGTTTTTCTCTCCTCTTTGCATTCCTGCTGTAGAAATCCTATCTTGAAGGGAGGAAATGGTAGGAGAGGGTAGAGCTAAAGGTAATTTATGGTTAATAAAAAACAGGTGATGAATTGTTATTTTCCCAGGATACAGGTTTTTACCATCTGAAGTAAAATAACTGATTTGAATTATATCCACCTCTTAGAGTGGTCTTGTGCATATATTGGGAAAGTAGACAGACCTGACTACAGGGGAATCAAAAAGACCCCAGTACTTCTGATCATTCTCAAAAGGAAAGTAAAATCTTTGCTTCTAAAATTAGAGACAAAGGCTTAGGACACATTAAGAACAGAAGTAACAATTTGACTTAAATTCACAATCCAATACCTTTCTAGAAGGCAACATTTCTAAGGAAGGTTGTGTGTGTGGGAATGATTGATTCCTGGAAGCAGGAAAAGAATGAAAGACAGAGTGGTTAGAGCAACATGCAAGATGAAAAATGATAATATATGCATAACTGCATAATTTTGTTCAGGACAAGATTTTTTCCCCTTCTCTCTCTCTCTCTGTCTTTCCCTCACTATCTCACTCTCTCTGTCTCTCTCTCTCTCTCATATGAGCCATGGGAATTTGGTGGAAAATATACAGATCCAATGTGATTACTTTGCAGCTCTAAATAACTTGCAATTCCAGGAAAGGAATAACAGAAATAGGAGTTAAAAGTTAAGGATGCCAAATTAATGTACATCAGGAAAATAAGATGCTGGATTCCAAAGTTTAAATAATGGAGACTAGGGGCACCTGGGTGGCTCAGTTGGTTAAGCATCTGGCTTCGGCTCAGGGCATGATCTCACAGTTCGTGGGTTCGAGCCCCGAATAGGGCTCTGTGCTGACAGCTCAGAGCCTGGAGCCTGCTTCAGATTCTGTGTCTACTCCTCTCTCTGACCCTCTCCTGTTCGCACTGTCTCTCTCTGTCTCTCAAAAATAAATTAAAAAAAAATCAGGAAGACTAAAGAGGTCTGACAAGGTGATTTGATAATAATAATTGGTGAAAATGTTCTCATTCCTTTCCCCCTTCGATACCAAACTGGTCATCCTTTTGAAAGCGATGCCCTGCGTCTGCTGTACTTAATTTGACTTTTCTCAGTGCTGCCATTGTTGAAGGGTTTTAACACTACTCCCTGCACCAGAAAAGTGAATGTGTTAAGTTGGTGAAACTCCAACCTGTACCACAAATCTACTCTTCCTCCCAATATTCTTTTCATTGGTGTCATTTCCACTTTCTGGTCATCCCAGTCTAGAATCTGGAAAATTGTATTTGAACTCTTTTTTTTTTTTTCTTTTCAAGTTACTAAGCTTTTAATGGGGTAGGATGGAAAAAAAATAGCATAAAATGTTTTAAATATCTAGAAACTGGAGTGGTCTAGACACAAAGCTGAATACTCTTCCTCAATGATGCGCACAGAACTGCTCAGTGTTGCAGTGCTGACCATTGTCAGTGGGTATCACAGGGCAGACAATAACTGGTCATTTCTGAGTCCAAGTGAAAGGATGAAAGGAAAATAATCCCTCGGGGCACCTGGGTGGCTCAGTTGGTTGGGGCTCCGACTTCGGCTCAGGTCAGATCCCATGTTCCTGGGTTCAAGCCCCGCATCGGGCTCTGTGCTGACAGCTGGCTCGGAGCCTGGAGCCTGCTTCAGATTCTGTGTCTCCTTCTCTCTGTGCTTCTCCCCCTCTCATGCTCTGTATCAAAAATAAATAAAATATTAAAAAAAATAAATCCCTCTACATTCCCGCTAAGAAAGTTAAAAACTTTACACTTGATTTCCTAGCTTCTGATTTCAAGGTCACACTCGGTTGTGTATGAGCACAGTACCTACATCAAATATGGCTCTTAAATAGAAAAATGGCAGTCCTAATATTTCGGTTTCTGAGCTCTACTCCAGTAACTACCATACTGTGACTCTTCTGCACATTTCTTTCCAGAGCTCAAGAAACACACTTTCTCTGGGGAAAGTAGCCTTTTATGACATCTAAAATTAGTATCTTTTTAATATACAAGAGTTAACATTATACTGAAGTGCTAATGGTCTCTGAAGACTTTCCAAGGTAGTAAGAAGAAATGACGCTTCTACTGATAATTTCAGACAACATGAGAAAGAGGAATATTTTTTGTGTTTGTTTTAATTAGGACAGACTCTTCTGGACAAAATTTAAAATATTCAGGTGATTTCTGTATCATGTACATTTTGTGAGGTCATGGAAGTTTCCAGACAAGAAGTTTCTTTCCTGGGCATGTGTGCAACTGTATAATTATATATTATAGTTTAGATTATATTTTTTCAGTTATTTGAAATTAGCATATTTAATAATTTTTAAACAACAGTTTCAGTTCTTCCATATTGGTTAGAAAGGTATGGTCGACTTGAAAATACAAGAAAACATGATACATTTCATTACTTTTCCACAACATTTTCTTGTTTCTGGCAATGTTAAATCATTTTTATCCTTTTCAAAATATTACTCTATAAATATAATTTTATAGAGTTATTTAAAGCATTCATGCTAAAATTTTACAATTTTGGCTTTTTTTTGTACTAGTGATTCTATTTGTGCATGTAGTACACATAATATTATATATAGTAGTCTAAAGGTACATGACTTTATTAATGAGGCAGCTGAAAATATAAATAATCTAAGGAAAATTTGGATAGGCCAGAAAATTCAAATGCAAAAAATTCAGAATTTTTCAAGAAAATGCCATCTCATTTCTTTAATAATGTGTAGTTTATTAAGATTTGCTGATAGTATACAAGATGATTGTAAGGAAATAATGGAAAATGTTCAAATATCAAGAAGTAACCACCATGAAATAAAGGGTTTAAGCCAAATCTTTTCCTTATGAAATATATAGATAACTGAGACAAGGAAATAGATTGTGGCACAAGCCTTAATGCACCATTTCACTTCACTTTGGTGCCTGTAGCAATGAACATATTATGAATTTTTAAACCATAATTTACAAAATAATGAACAAAACTTAAATCTAAAATTTACCTTGAAAGGGGAAGTGATCAAACAATAAGAAACAGTTAATTTTCTTATAAGATACAATAGTTTTAGATATTTATTAATTACCAGCTAATTGTAAAGTTGGAGTATATAAAAGGTTTCTAGCATGACCTAAAATTTCATAACAGTGTATAGTTTTTCTTTGAAAAACTTTGAATAATAGTTGGTCTACAGAAGACCAAAACTACAGTTTCTAAGTTCATCGATTTTCAGTTGATAAGAAAAAAAGGATAATATTGCTTAATCTTGTTTACTCCTTCTTAGATATTATTGGCAAAATCTGTAATGTGTTTTGTGTACTTGAAAATAAGATAGGCTGACAGGTGCTTCAGTGGTGAAACAAAAAGAACAGAGTATGAATTTTTATTATCTTATTTAGCCTCTGATTTTGTTTGCTAAAAACAAATATTTATTTCCTTAAGTATGAAGTAACTTTTTTAAAAGGGAAAAATGGATTAAATAAGTAAAACATGAATGGACTAAAGAGAAAATTACCAAATTGTGTAATTTTAAAATCAATTCCATTATATTCATAAATGTGTACTGTTTTTAGGCACACAGTAAGAACAGAAAGGTAATTTCAGTGCTTCTGTGCAATTTATTCTTTTGCAGCCAGGAGATAGAAGAGGATGTTTTGGAAGATGGTCAACATTTAAATACCTAAATTCTGATTTTTGCTAATCAATGTCAATACTTTTAGCCAATTGAAATAAAATACTTCTTTTCTTATAATGTTTATATATTTTTGAGAGAGTGAGCGCAAGTGATCATGAGAGGGGGAGGGGCAGAGAGAGAGGAAAATACAGAATCTGAAGCAGGCTCCAGGCTCTGAGCTGTCAGAACACAGCCTGACATGGGGCTTGAACCCAGGAACCTTGAGATCATGACTGAGCCAAAGATAGATACTTAACCCACTGAACCACTCAGGTGCCCCTAAAATGCTGTTTTATATGGTATAGTACACAGAACATGTCAGAACTAATAACAAATGTAAAAGAAGGAAGAAAAATGGCTGATATTACCTTAGCATTATCTTTGTCTTTTACCAGCACATTAAAAAATGCCCAGTCTGCTGTCAATATTCTTACCTATGTATGCATAAGTGGTACCAGAAATCATAAAGAATGATGGATGTTTTATTGTATTTTAATTACAACTGTGTGTAACTTTGAACTATGAAATAATTTAGAGAGCTTAAGCAAAAAATTAACTATAGTGAGAAAGAAGAAATTCTATAGTAGGAACATGTTTTACCTGCTAGCAATGCAGATTTCCTTTTTCTTGCTGATTATTAAATTCTGTCTTCTAAGGATAAAAGAGAAATGGATGTAGAGATAGAAGCTAGAGCCGAAATGAACTTTCCAACTTGTGAGACAACGGCCCCACCCAGCCCAGTAGTCTGGTCTTGATAATGACACCTAGTTACTTTGTGGGAAGACATCAATGTGGTTCTTAAACATCAGGGTCTGCATGGATTTCATAATGAAACTTTATTCTGGAGGACATCTAACTTCCAAGAGCAGAATGAAATGGTTGTTTGCACCACTAAAATTGGGGTGTTTTGTTATGCACCAGTACATGATTGGAACAGAATTTTGTATCTGGAAGTGAGGTGCTGCCATTGTTTTTGGGATCGGGCAGGGTTTTCCTGTGTGTCTTTCTGTTTTCACATGGCATTTTTCCTGTGTGTCTGTGCCCAAATTTCCTTTTTAAAAGGAAATCAGACTAGTAGGCCCGGTCTAATGGCCTCATCATAACTTGATTATATCTACAAAGACCTTATTTCCAAATAAGCACATATTCACAGGTTCCAGGACTTCAACATATCTTTTTGGAAGGCACACTTGAATCCATAACAATGGATCACCAGAAAAGCGGAGGGGATCTGGCCAGGCCACCAACAGTACCGACTGCAAGATCCTTCTAAGTTTCCAGTTTCCTCATGCATTTGGTTTTTTAGATACACCAAATTACTGACAAAATGAACCATTTTTCAGATTCCAATTTTCATGCTTTGCGTATGGTTGCCAAAACTATGTCCCTTGCATTCACTCCTTGGTGAATGTTTCCTTATCCTAAAGAAATATGTCGTATCCTGAGAGCCTTCATTGGCCCTCCCAGTCTCTATACCAAGTCACTTATTTCATTCCAGATGAGCTTGTTTATTAATATATTAAAAACATTTTAATTCAAGTAATGTTGGTACAATGCTAGATATTGGGTACGGTGCTCAGAAGATACCTCGGCTGTCTTGGTAAGTTGAAGTCTAGCATTGGACACAAAATATAGATGATTATAACAATGTTCGACAAGTGATAAAGTAAACATAACATTCTTTCAGTGTCACTGAAAGAAAGAACACCAAGCCCAAGCAATAGCTGAGATGAAAAGGATGAAACTAGTTGGAAAGATTTTGACACAATCAAGATTAACATTTCAATGCAAAAAATAGTTCTAAATCAAGCCTTTAATAAAGTACCTATTTTTGAGTCTACAAATGGTCTCTACTAGTTGCTTAACTATTTTGTTAATTCACTCATTGAATCATTTGTTCATTAAATTTGACAGTTATTTCTGGAATGAGGCACATAGTTTGGTTCTTTCAGACATATGCCTGAGCTGTTTTAAAACAAACATTAAGTATAGGTAAGGGAATAAAGTGTACTTATTGTCTTTAAAGGTAGTGTAGCAACTTTGTATTTTGAATTGTGCATTGAGCTGTATTTATCTACAATTCATTAGTTTCCTAGGAAAAATGTTGTAAGTCTGTAATTTATATATCTCAAAGTAGTTCACAAATATACCAGAGGTAATTTTCTTAATCAGGCATTTTAGAATGCCTACAGTTAGAGTTACAAGTGTTGAATGTCTGCAATAGTAATTTTCTTGTCTTAATAGCAATAAGCTGCTTATTATTTTTTAAAAAGTGTGTCAACCATTCCTGTTTAGAATGTACCTTTTGTCTAGAAGTTGATGAAGCACTCTACTTCCCACTGACAGTGCAATAAACATGATAGAAGATGCCAGCCTCCGAAGACTGACATAATAAAAATCCACACTGAATTTTGATGGATTTCTTTTAATATTATTATCCTTAAAACAGTAATTTTCACAGGTAAAATTATATTTCTCAAAGGTGTCTATTCATTCATATTATTATTATTATTTTAGTATTTTATTTTTGAGTAATTTCTACACCAAACATGGGGCTTGAACTCACAACCCTGAGATCCAAAGTTGGATTCTCTGGGAGTCTTGGTGGCTGAGACTGACTTTGGTTGAGAGTCTGACTTTGGCTCAGGTTATGATCTCATGGTTTGTGAGTTCAAGCCCTGTGTTGGGCTCTGTGCTGCCAGCTCAAAGCCTGGAGCCTGCTTTGGATTCTGTGTCTCCCTCTCTCTCTACCTTCCCCTGCTCGTGCTCTGTCTCTCTCTCTCAAAAATAAATAAACATTTAGAAAAAAAAGAGTTGCATGCTCTACAGACCGAGTGAGCCAGGAGCCTCTGCATTCATTATATTAATACAAATGGAGACATGGCATTTCATCAAATCATCCACTTTCTTTTATCTATAATATTATAAGACAAAGAGTAACACTAGTAAAATTTTCTTACTCTACCTGTGCCTTATATTTACAGAATATAATAGAAAGGATGAAACAGAAATATCAAATTGTTTAACAGGAGTCTTAGCTTTTTCTTTCGGAATCTAATTTAGGAGAGGGTTTATTGATTGTTTTTGGTCAAGTATTTTTACAGAAATTAAATAAGAGAAACTGGTATACATTATTTTTTTTTAAATAATGTTTATTTTTGAGAGAGAGAGAAAGAGAGAGAGACAGAGAGACAGAGAGACAGAGACAGAGAATGAATGGAAAGAGGGGCAGAGACAGAGGGAGACACAGAATCTGAAGCAGGCTCCAGGCTCTGAGCTGTCAGCACAGAGCACAATGAGGGGCTCAAACTCACAGACCGTGAGATCATATCTGAAATCAAGTCAGACGCTTAACCGACTTTTCTTTCTTTTTTAAGATGACTTTTAAGAACTCTGAAATGCATGTAAGAAGGTAAGAAAGTAGAAATAAAAAGATTTTCAGGTAGGCTTTTCTGAAGAAGTATATTCTGCTATAAATGGTTTTACTTTTCCGTTAGGCAATTCAACTCTTTATGACAGTACCAACACTGGCTTCTTCTCTGTCATTTTGGACATGTGAGAAGTCAAAGGTAACTGATGCAGGGTTTGTATATTAGTGGTAACTGTTTTTGAAAACACAGCGACAGGCGCGCCTGGGTTGCTCATTCATTTGAATGTTGGACTTGGGCTCAGGTCATGATCTCATGGTTTGTGATTTCAAGCCCCATGTTGGGCTTTGTGCTGACAGTGTGGAGCCTGCTTCAGATTCTTCATTTCTTTCTCTCTTTGCCCCACCCAGCTTGTGCTCTCTTCTCTCTCAGTCATAAATAGACCTTAAAAATTAAAAAAAAAAAATACACCTGGGTGGCTCAGTCAATTAAGCATCCACCTTCTGCTCAGATCAGAGTCTCATGATTCATGAGTTTGAACCCTGCATCAGGCTCTGCACTGAGAGTGTGGGGCCTGCTTAGGGTTCTTCCTCTCTCCCTCTCTTTCTGCCTCTCCCCAACTCACATGTACTCTCTCTCTCTCTCTTTCTCTCAAAATAACTGAACTTAGAAAAATCAACAAAAACTAAGATTATGTGCCACCCTGCTTCAATAGTGTATCCTGCTAACAAGCTTCACCTTTATAATATACTATGCTTTAATTTTGCATATAGTATGCTTCTTTTTTCTTTTTTTCTTTTATTTTTTTTTCTGTTTATTTATTTATTTATTTTTTTAACATATGCAATTATTTTCCATCATTTACAATACAGTAGTTACAAAGACACTCCAAATGGATAAGCAAAGTAAAAAATCAGAACCCCAACTTCTATTTCATGTAATTAGACTTATACAGAAATTAGAAGGTTAAGTAACAACTAGTTAATCACCTAAGTTCACAGCTATCTGAAGTGGTGATCATTATATAGCAGCTTATCTATGATACATTCAAGATACATGATACAATTTATTACTTGTTCATAGGCTACAACACAGCCTGCTTAATACCTTTCCTTAAATTCCACCTCTATACTACAGTATACTTGAGGTCCATGCAAAAAAGTAGCTACCTTTTATATAGGAAATGGATGATTAAGTCTTTGGTGTTGTAAAACTTTAAATCTCATTCCTTTTCTCTTTCTCTTTTCTTTCTTTTTCCTTTTCCTTTTATTTTCCTTAAAAATTGTGTGTATGTGTGTGTGTGTGTGTGTGTGTGTGTTATTAACAGAACTCATTTGTGATGTGTCATCAGATTGTAACACTACTTCCTTAAAATATTTGTGTGCTGTCATTTAAAAAAATAATTAGGACACTGGGGTGGCTCAGTCAGTTAAGTGTCCTACTTTGGTTAAGGTCTGATTTCACGGTTCATGAGTTTGAGCCCTCCATCAGGGCTCTATGCTGACAGCTCAGAACCTGGACCTGCTTAGGATTCTGTGTTTCCCTCTTTCTCTGCCTCTTCTCTGCTCATGCTCTTGCTCTCTCAAAAATAAATAAACATAAAAAAATAAGAAATTATAATTAAAAAAACAGTTGGTGTTAATGAAAACATCAATGTGAAATTGAAAAAAAAAAAAGCTCCATTGTTCAAAGAAAACTGACCTTTCCAGAACACTGATTGATTAAAATTATTCTCCTAGTAAGTGGCAAAGTCAACATTTTTAAACTCAATTTAACTCCAGAGCCTGGGCTTTTACGTTAAAACCTATGGAACTTACCATTCTACACATAGAGAAGTGTTAGTACTTCTTTCATTGTTTTATTGTAATAATTTCATTATTTCATCCCTTTATCCACCCATTGGTACTGGCTCTAGGACTCCATTGCTTTTACTTTCACATTTTGGTATAATTTTATGTCAGAAATTTGTGGATATTAGGAGTACAATTCTTTTGCTCAGAAATCTGAGAAACTTTGGTAACTGGTCACTCCATTAGGCTAACAAGAATAGTCTCCCACTTTAATATGTTATTTATATGGTGGGTAAAGATCAATACTGTTGTCGGTGTTCTCACTGACGAGAAGGGGCAGTTGTCTATAATATGGGAGACCTCTACAATGACAAGTCTCTAATGCCTTTCATTTAGAGCTCGGAGTGAAGATCTGCTTCTACAGCTGGCTACCTCACGTTCATCAACCCTAGGTGCAGGGAGGGATAGGAGTTGGGACGCCACTCTTGCTGCTCAATTGCCTTTATAATCACAATCTTGTACATAGGGCCAAAGTTTTTGGATGAAGGAATGTTTGTTGAACCACAGATTTTATCTAAAACTGTTTTCTCCTCAAAAAACAGAAAGCTGCCTTTCTTGTTCTTCCTGGTTTTGTCCTATTGGGGCATGACAGATCCATCAGCATTCAAATATTTTATATTCCCTTGTATCCTAGGGGATTCCTCCCTTGGTTCAGTGTATCAGTGTTACAGCTGCCCTCTTTCTCTGCTTCAGTCCATAAATTCCTTCAAATCACTATTTTCACACAGTTTCTCTACTTCCTCCTATCACATGTGCTCTATCTCACTCCACCCTGGCTTCGTCTCTACTGCTCCAATGAATCCAATCTTTCTTGTCAATATCACCAGGGTCCTACACTTTGTTTATTCTACGATTCATTTTTGTCTGGTCATTTATCTTTTTATTTGAAAATAGTTCAAGATTAGGACATCTCAGTAGCTCACTTGGCTAAGCAGCTGGCTCCTGGTTTCAGCTCAGGTCATGATCTTCAGTTCATGAGATGGACCCCCATATTGGGCTCTGCACTCTCAGATGGATCCTGTTTAAGATTCTCTCCTTCTCTCTCCGTCTCCCACTTGCATGAATAATGTTTCTCTTTCTCAAAATAAATAAACTTTTTTTAAAAAAGAAAATAGTTCAAGATATATTTTATCATTCCCTTTGTACCAAGATTTTTTTGGGGGGGGGCTTAACAATAATGTTTCTGGCTATTGAGTGAAGAATGGCGTGGATAGGGCCAAAATGAATTCTGAGAGACCAGTGGGAAGGCTGTTAGTGATAGCAGAATTTGATGACAGATAATAGTGGATTGGACTGGGATACTCTCAGTGGAGATAAAGATAAATGAATAAGAGAACAATACTTAGAAGGCAAAAATGCAAACTGAGAAATTTTGGTTCAGTTTTGGGTACACTGAAATTGAAGCACTCTTGAGACATCCAAACAGAGACATTGAGTAAACATGGCTCATAGTGGATATGGACCTCAGAGAAGATTCTGAGGTAAAACTAATTTTGGAGCATCATCAATTTAGAGTTGATTTGAGGCCATGGGCTCAAAGGTGATCACTTAAGGTCAGAAGAGTAAATTGAAAGAGAGGTCTTACAGACATGCTATAGCCTGTAATGTATTCTAGCTCTTCATTCACTTAAAAGACGGGCTATAGAGTAAGTTTAGGTATATAGGAAGTGATAAGATAATAACCCTTGGAATTTTTCTTTTTATTCTTTATCCCATGTGATACATTTTTCTTTCGGTTTGTGATGAGACTTAATGTAGCTGAAGGCACACAAGCAGTAGATTTTGTCACATCTGTCACTGTACTTTTAATAATACATTTCAGTCGTAGCAAAGTCTTGCATGATGTATAAAGTCAATATTCAGTATAGCAGTGCTATATTTGATTATGATGATGAAGTTTCATATGAATATCTTTTTCCTATTTTAAGAGAAAAGTTTTGCTACAGCTATGAAATTCATTGAGTGCTTTGTTGTTGCCTGGGAATATCATATCCATTCTTTTTCTGTAGCTGCCTTTGAAATGCTTTCGTTGTTTTTTTTTTCCATAATATTTTATTGTCAAATTGTTTTCCATACAACACCCAGTGCTCTTCCCCTTAAGTGCCCTCCACCATCACCACCACCTCTTTTCCCCCCTCCCCCTTCCCCCCCAACCCTCAGTTCATTCTCAGCATTCAATAGTCTCTCAAGTTCTGCATCCCTCTCTCTCCCCAACTCTCTCTCCCTCCTCCACTCCCCCTGGTTCTCCATTAGGTCTCTCTTGTTTTCCTGCTAGACCTATGAGTGCAAACATATGGTTTCTGTCCTTCTCTGCCTGGCTTACTTCACTCAGCATGACACCCTCAAGAAATGCTTTAGTTTTAACAGCTGAGGTTGCAGTAAATAACAGCGTTTATTTGTATCCTAATCAAGCAGATTAAAAAACAATTCTTTAAATATTTACTTTTGAGAGAGAGAGAGAGAAAGAGAGTGAGAGAGAGCATGAACAGGGCAGAGACAGAGAGAGGGAGACACACAATCTGAAGCAGTCTCCAGGCTCCACGCTGTCAGCAGAGTCCCACGGGTGGAATAAGGGCTCAAACGCATGAACTGTGAAATCATGACTTGAGCTGAAGTCGGAGGCTTAACCAACTATGTCACCTGGGCACCCCAAACAGATTTTTAAAAAATGTCTCAGTTAATATATAAATCCAAAGTGAAAAACTAAATAACAAGATGTATATCACACTCGCATTTGGAAAAAGTAATATACGCATATAAAAAGCATGCTAGCACTAATACACTTATATTAAAAGAATTAAAACATTGAAAATTATTGGAGTGCTTGGGTGGATCAGTCAGTTAAGCTTCTAACTCTTGATTTCAGCTCAGGTCATGATCTCACAGTTCACAAGACCGTCCCAAGTTGTGCTTTGTGCTGGTGGCATAGAGCCTGCTTGGGATCTCTCTCTCTCTTTCTATCTCTGCCCCTCCCCTGCTTGCACCTTCTCTCTCTCAAAATAAATAAATAAACCTTAAGAAAATGAAAAGTGTTAATTTGTCATAAAAGCTGTTATATGCATTGGTATCTTCTTACTAGTCCAATAATGCTAACTCATGTGGCTTATCAAGTTACCTAACTTCCTTTGTAATATTCTAGTTTTATGTGGACAAAAGAAGTGTGTAAAAAAAAAAAAGCAAATAAGTCTAATAATAGACTTGAATGTAAGAAACTACTTAATTACCCTGATTTTTTCTTCTGCTTGAGTATCATCTTTCACTAACATACATTAATAACTTTTACGAACAAAAAGGCAAGTAAGCCATTGAATTTATTTAAGTCTTTGATATTTAAACAGGAAGAAGAAAAGGGTTGCTGTTGGTCCTTTGAAATAAATTTATATTTCCAAAGCTTTCTCAACAACCAGATTTTCCAACTTAGCTTTTTGAGAAAATGGTAAATAAATTAAAAGGTGATTGATGATGAAAGATTTTTACTTTGGAGTTCATTCTGGTTAAATTCAAAATGCTATACTATATCTGGACAGTATAATAGATAAAGTCTGGAATGACGAGTTTCCCTGGAAATCTAAAAATATATTGGGAAATCTAACTTTCAAAAATGTGCAGGGCGCCTGGGTGGCTCAGTCGGTTAAGCCTCCGGCTTTGGCTCAGGTCAGATCTCACGTTCATGGGTTCAAGCCCCGTGTCAGGCTCCGTGCAGACAGCTAGCTAGGAGCCTGGAGCATGCTTTCGGTTCTGTGTCTCCTTCTCTCTCTGCCCCTCCCCCTCTCATGCTCTGTCTCTCTCTGTATCAAAAATCAATAAAACATTAAAAAAATTTTTAAAAATGTGCAAGAAATTCATTTTTGGCTTGCCATTACTAAATCTGTATTCAGCTAAAATCAGTTTATTCAACATGTGTAAATTTCAAAATGTCTTGTTATTCCTAGTTCAAGACGTCCAATTTTCCTATTATTGATAAGACACTTGTGTAACCCACCTTTAAATTTTGTAAAAACATAAAAAACAATATTCTTTTCCAAGTGATGCTATTTCTTACATTTTTCTTCTAATGACTTAATTTTCTTAGATTATCTCTTTAATGCATAACACTTAAATCTGAACTACCACACTGAAAAAAATTTGTTGTTACTGCAAACTCCACAACTCTAGTACCATCTTGAATTGGACCCCAACTCCACCTCCACCTTTATCCCCACTCAGGAAGTTGCTTAGGGACTGGGAAGTTCAAGAATGATTTTGCTGGGGCACCTGGGTGGCTCAGTTGGTTGACCATCCGACTTTGGCTCAGGTCATGATCTCACGGCTCGTGAGTTTGAGCCCCACTTTGGGCTCGCTGCTGTCAGCATAGAGTCCACTTCAGATCTTCTGTCCCCTTCCCTCTGTCCTTCCCCCACTTGTGCTTTCTCAAAAATAAACATTAAAAATATTTTTTAAAATAATGATTTTTGCTGACATAGGTTCCTGAGTATAATTTTCCCACTGAGCACCCCAAATCTTTATTTTCTGAGTATGCTTTCTTCCTAGAAATATGTACTCCTACAGAAAATATGTATCTATTTCAGATGTGTTACAAAATTAGACTAAAAATCAAATTGATTATTATGTTGTATGGTGTGTTTCTTTCCTTTTGGTTTTATCATAGATTATTTTCTCATTAATCTTAAATTCAGATATTTGGTTATAATAGAAAGTAACTTTGACACGTTAGTAGCAGGCTTACCTTCCTTCAGGTCAGAATTAGATGAACCTGATAATTTTGTTGAACTGAGGCAGAAATTATGGCACTGTTGTTCAAAAATGACTACCTGAAATGAATAAAAAAGATCCCTGTCATTCTGAGTCATTAAACTCTATATATTCTGGCAAGATTGCAGTTTTGTTTAGTTTTGTAAACTACACTCCTCCCCACCCCTCACAAGCATTCCAATGCCCCTGTTTCTCTTAATTCATACTCTTCTGTCTACACACACAATTTATGTAACAAATTAAATAAAGTGGTCTTATTTCATTTTTCAGTATTTCTAACTAGTTAGAAATCGGGAGATCCTGACTTATAAACAAAGAGTTTAGGAGTGGTGTTGTACATTAACATCCAATACGTCAAAGAATTTCTGATTGAAGTAGCTTTTATTCTTGTCTGAATACTTTGTAAAATATAAGGAACAAGAAACTCAAAAAGATAACTGCATGGACAAATCTGTGTGTCCAGTTTTCCATTTATAACTTGGTGGGAAATTCATGTTTTCATTATTAGAATGTTCCAAATATAAAGGGGACAGAGTGTAGCAAAATGGATGGGGTGAATTACTGATGTCTCCTACTGCCTTTTCTTTTTCTAAGAATTTCCTTCCTGCTTTTGCACATTCTTCTAATTGCTTATTTACTTTTTATTACTGATTTTCAGATTCCTCATATTTTCATGTAACAATTCTTTGTCACTCATAGTAATAGCAAATGTGTTTTCTTCGTCTGTGGCTTTTTAAAAAAAAAACTTATTTTGAAATAATTGTAGCTTCACAGGAAGTTGCAAAAGTAATATAAAGAGATGTCATGTGCCCATTACCTAGTTTCCTCCCATAACTGTAATTCGATACCAAAACCTGGGAAGTGACAATGGTACAATGTTATGTGTCATTTGATGCCATTGATGAGCCATGTAGCTTTGTGTAATCACTGTCACAAGCAAGAGGCAGAACTATTCTGTTCAAACAAACATCTCCATCGTGTCATCTCTTTAGAGTCACACTTTTCTCCTTTTCTCCATCTTCTATAACCCTGGCAACTACTAATCTATTATTCATCCATATATTTGTGATATGTTGAGAAAGTTACATAAATAGCATCCTACAATATAAGACCTTTTGAGATTAACTTTTGTCACTCAACATAATCTTGTACATAAACCACCATGTTTTCTGCAAATAGAGGCAGTTTCAGTTATTCCTTTCTCATCTTATTTGCCTTGTACTTTTTTCTTACTTTATGTCACTGGCTTGAATTTCTTATACTATGTTTAATGGCCATGGTGAGAGTAAATATGCCTTTTTTTTCTGATTTTAGGGAAAAAGTATTAAGTCTTTCATCATTACATATGATTCTAGCACCAAATTAATTTGTAGATGTTTTTACTTAAACTTCTTCTCTAATCCCAGGTTCCTGAGACTTCTTTTTTTTTAAACCATGAATGGATGTTTCATTTTGTCGAGTGTGTTTTATCCATCAGTTGATATGACCATCTGAGTTTCTTCTTCAGTTTGTTAATACGGTGAATTACATTGTTTGATTTCCAAATATTGATCGAGTCTTGTATTTGGTCATTTGATTATGGTGCATAATTCTTTTAATATATTGTTGAATTCTGTTTGCACATGTGTACGTGCATGCGTGTGTGCCTGTGTGTTGTTTTTGTCTGGGTTTTATATCAAGATAATACTAACTTCATAAAAGGTAAGGTGAGAGTGTAGATTATTGATTTGAAAATTTACTTTTCCTAATGTAAGTGTACAGTGATATAAAGTTCCCTCTTAGCCCTGCTTTAGCTGGGTGCCACAAAATTTTATTTTTAACATAACATTAATTATGAAAGATAATAGTTAATTATATATATCAACACTTTAATCAATTTCTGTGTTCACCTTAGTTTGTTATGTTACATGTTTCTGACTCTGTATTTTCTTGATTTTCTCTCCTTGTTGGTGAAATACATATTTAAATGTTATTTGAGAGCTTACTATCTTGTAGATACAGGCAAGGAATGTACAATCTAAGAATGTATGTAAACTGAAATCATAGGACAAATAACCCATGAACATCTAAGTTTTTAAAAGTGTAAGTTTGATAGTTAATAATTTTATTTGAAGGTTTAGGTAACAGTCTTTTGCCTTTTTTATCTACATGTGATTACTTTTTAAATATCTTTAATGTCTTCATAATGCATAATTTGGGAAATGTGTCATTTTGCCTAATTATAGTTTTGCCACGCTATCACTTCAGATTAAAAAAATGGGGACTGAACTTAATTATAGTCATTGTCTCTGGAAGACTGTGCATCATTGACATTCAAGTTGTAAGTAAAAATTCATTAGATTTATTTAGCCGTGTTCCTACTTAACAATATTGTCAAGCCTGCACATAGTTGATCTCAGCTTAATGAATCAGAAAAACATCAGGACTGGTGAAAAGAAAAAACAAGTATAAAAGGAATGATGTTTTTAGAGTTGGTCCAACTCCTTCCTGAATCAGATAAGTAATTTTCTTTTATGTTCACAAACAGCAGGGCTTATATTGCTTTTGTCCTTACCCAAAATAATAGGTACTAGATTTTCATCTTTGCTCGTTTTTATTGTGCCGTGTTTATGCCAAAACAAGAAAAAAAGCAAATAGTTCATTTAGTCTAAATATACTTTTTTTTAAACCTCAATTTGTGTGTTTAGATGCCACATCAGTTTCTTCAATTAAATTCAGCAAGCATTTACCTTCTTATTATGTATAAAACACTGAAGGACACTGTCTGGGGTAGAGAGACACAACATGACCCTCAGCCATTTTACATCATTTTGCATAATTCTAGTTGCTCAAGAAAAAAGGAAATAAACCTGGCTTCTTGGTTACCATATACAATTTAAGCATTGACAAGAAATTACATTAATTCTAAAAGAGGGAAATCAAGTTTCCATAGTTTTTCCTAAATGGAAATCAGCCTACTTTCCAACAAAATGATATTTTTCTGCTACTCGACTCCTAGGTGAGAATGATACAATGGTTTCTAGAATGATTGTCCATAGGACAAATAATTCTTACATTCTTTTGATAGGCAATAACTGTAAATGGATAGTACTCTGTGCAGACTATTTCTTACAAATGTCAATTAAGCCTTAAGGCTCCATGCTTTCCCATGTATGAAGTCAACTCTTATATAACATAAAGAAGATGCCTTTCACATTTCAGAATGCTTACTGATCAGTAAATACATACGTTTTAGAATGTCTTGCAATGATTACATGTTTAACCTGGTCTCAAGCAGTGTAAGAGCATTTATAGAGATTTGTCATATGAACTTATAACAAAAATAATAAAGAATAACTCTTCAGAGTAGTTGTCTTTTATTTTGTTTATGGTTCTTACTTCTTTTGAGGTAAGACAAAACTGCAAAACAGACGTCATTCCCAAATAAAATTACCTGTGTCGGTAAGAAAAATCAGAGACAGTTTTAAAAATTACGATTGACATTCAATGTTTTGCTTAATATTTTGTCTAATATACTGTGGTACTGAGTCTGGAATATAACATGAGGCTTGGCTTTTCATCTTAAACCTGAATATCTTTTCTTTAAAAGGAACTCATCTACAGATCACTTAAAAATCAGAATGCTGCAAACCACAGTTCACAGATGAGAGTTTCTATTTTTGTATGACATAATACCTTTATCTTTACCAGGTAGACCTAGTTTTATTGTCATGACAACCTTTAAAATGCACATACTAGTGTGTGCTCACACCCATACTCACACATTCACAAAAAATACAGTGCCCCTGACACTTCAGTCACCTTAATGGAAATATATGGGGGATTTAAAATGGCAGGTGTTTGAGAAAAAGAAATTCTAACTGGAGAAAACATGATGAATATAGTCTCAGATTATTCTGATTATGCAAATTGTTTGGCTCAGTTAATTCTGAGTCTAATCTTAAGCATGAAGTCTGTGAAAGGGAACAGTTTGGTGGAAAGAGAATCACTCTAAAAAGTTGGAGATTAGACAGACTAGACTAACCCATTTCATCAGATTAGGCTATCTACTCTTAACCAATTACTTCCAAAATTTCAGTGGCTTCATAAATAAACACTTTCCTCCTGCTTGTATCATAGTCCAATGTGGGTCAGTGGGAGACTACTTCATCTCATCATTCAGAGATCCAGGCTCCTTCCATTGGCTCCTAGGATCTCAGTGTTCTCAGTATCATTTTTGGGACAGGACTTGAAGAGCATTTTTCTTCTGCCCACATTGTCTTAGAACTGATCTACATAGTCCCATTTAATCTCAGAGAATGTTCAATAGATAGTCTGGAAGAGATTGGGAATAGAGGAAAGAGATATGTTGAAGGTGGAGAAGCCATTTAAAAGAGTAATTCAATGGTCCAGTATAACACAGTTAGGACCTGGTTATAGAGAGGGCTAGGGCAAAAACTCTCAACTCACATTTCTACACACAACATTTAAAGGTGACCACGTTTTGGGGCACATGGTTGGCTGGCTCAGTTGGTGGAATATGTGACTCTTGATCTCAAGGTGGTAAATTCAAGTTGGGTATAGAGATCACTTAAAAATAAAAACTTAAAAAATAAAATAAATGTAAGAGACCATATTTCTAATACAGCATGACTGTGATAATATTGTTTAACATAGAGTTTGTGAAAATTATAAAGTAAGGCACTCTTTTTATTAGTAAGAATATATATATTTGTAGCCTAAGTTTACCTCTGTTAACCTCAGAAGATAATGACAGAGAAGAGAAATGCTAAAAATATTAAGCAGTAACTAGGGACAAGAATGAAACTTTCAGTAGTACTACAAACCATCTGTCAAGTCAGGGGGCTCTGAGTACAGAAAATAAATAATAGAGCTATGCCATGTACAGATGTAAAGACAGTCCCTGTCCCAGCAGGGCAGTCCAATAGCAGGGATGCATAGTCTATTTTAATTTGATCACAATCACATGCATTTGAAAGAATGAAAACCCTAAGCAAGGAACAAGTTTACAGATTGCTTTATCTCCCAGTGGGGTGAGGAACACCACAGTGTGGACTTATTTGCCTATAAGCTTGGGAAGTTGTTTGGTTCAGTCCTACCACTGATACCAGTTTGCATTCTTGGAAAAGTCTAAGAAAGCCTTTGCTTGGAAGCTGCTTTAATAGTCTAGAATTTCTGGGAAACTCCCACCAATTCTCTCAACTGCATTAGTAAAATGGGTGGTTTGCAAAAACTTGCCAGGATGCTTCTGCGAAGCTCAGATCTGCTTATGCAGCTGACTGCACTTAACTAATGGAATCTGAATTCTCCTCTTCTGCTCTCAAAATCTTGGGCCATAGTCTTCCTTTGGAAAATTCTAACCTAGAACCAAATAGGGTTGGAGATTTTGTGAAATGTACATCCTGACTTTTTTTCTGAGACACCAGAAAAGAGTTTAGAAGGGGGCAGGTAGCGATGCCAGATTGACCACAGGTGACCAAGCATTCTGGCTCTTAGATCCACTGGTTTCTAACTGGGCTTCTGATATGCTCTGAAGTTTGCTTTTTGCATTTTTTATCTTATCAGTGAATCTCTGGGTTACTGAAGAAATATACAACAGTTCACCAACGCACAGATAGAAGTTCTCTGGACATGAAGAGAAATGTGAAGCTGAGCTTTGGGAATTCCAAGTTTGGAATGACAGTCTTCGTGAATAGGAAAAAGATATACAGTAGTAACTCAAAGGAGGTAGTAGGTTACTTGGCTAAACTCTGGTTCCATGTGTGAGGCAGAATAAGTATACAGGCTGGTGCTCTTCCTATAGTATTTATTCATCAATTTAATACATGCTTGCTGAGGGCCTGCCATGTAATATTACTTTTCAAAAGTTAGAAATACAGTGGAGAATCTGTAAACAACGCTCCTATATTCAAAGTGTGGAAGACAGGCACTGTGGTAATCATGAAGGGAAAGACCAATTATTCTTCATATAGTATTTTGTTTGTTTTTTCTACTAGATTGTGAGCTACTTTAATACAGTAACGCTATTTACCCATACATGGTCGTCCTGGAAAGAAGATTTTTGTATTCGTCTTGATATCCTGGGCACCTACTGCATAATAGACTCCTATAATATGCTGAATTAAGTAAGCTATTCTACTTGACCTTCTCCTAACACATCTCAATCTTTATTTTTATTATTATTGTTGCTGCTGCTGTTGTTGTTGTTTTCCCAGAACAAGCTTTCAATCCAGTTATCTTAGGATTCCTTTTTTAAAAAAATATAACAGCCTTAATAAAATATGTCCCATCTGGTTTTATTAACTTCCTGTAAAGAGCATAGCGCTTTGCATTTATTAAGTCTAATGGCTTCTGTTTGTTAATTGATTGGAATGATACTTTATTTACTTTTTACACAATTCTAAAGCTGTTATTTATTATTTTTCCCTCTCCCCCTCTCAACATTGAGAACATTTGTATTTTATGTGATTTTATTCATGGTTCACATTGCTATCTGTAGAGTTTATTAATGTAACATCAATAATATAAATTTCAATTGACTTTCTTTTCCTGAAAGCAATGCTAGAGTGACTCTAAAGAAATAAGAAATAATAGAATAAAAATAAGAATAAGAGAGCTGAGGGGCCAATGGCTGACTTAGTTGGTAGAGTGTGCAACTCTTGATCTCAGGGTTGTGGATTCAAGTCCCACATTGGGTGTGGAGATTACTTAAAATAATTTTTTTAAAAAGGAAAAACAACACAAACAAAAGAATAAGAGAGCAGAAAATAATTAAAATTTCCTCTGAAAAACATGACAATAATCCATTCTTTTGGCAATTTTATACACGTTAAAAGAATTAATACATAAATAAATACATTAAAATATGTATTTATAATTAGTAAAAATGCATAAGCAGTAAATTTTCTAATATAGTGTTTTTGTTTGCTTGAATTGTTTTCACTAAGGGGAAATAAATATTCAGCCCTCCTTGTTCATGCTCATTTATGGCAGTTATAGTTTGGCAATTTTATTGTTGATTATTACAGATATCAGTGTGAAACAGTATCCATTTATATTACTTATACCATAATTGTTACAAAGAAGAGGCAAAGATGGCCATGTGTACCCCTGGGTTATTTATTCTTTCACTACAGGTTGAGATATGTTGGCCCAAAAGTGCACTGATATGAAACTTAAATCTTTACACATCCAATTATTTTTACAATAGCCAAAATAGAGTTTTAGCCATTTAGAGCCTGTCTTCTTTTCATACCTTGATAAATTTTATCTACTTCTGCTGACCATTGATAGGATAGAGCCTTGTGATTCTAAGATCTCAAGCTGCTATGGGCCTTTGGAATCCTCTGACCTAGACACTTCCAGCCACGCTGCTGGGTAACATCACCTAATACATTAGTTTCTTCTGTCATACCTCTCTCCCCCAAGTGTTCCCGTGTTCTCCTTGCCATATGTCTCTGGACAATCTTATGCTGTGAGGGACTGCTCTCTTATGCATCTCTGTCCAAGTGCAGTCCAATAAAGCTTGTGTGTGCTACAATATATCTTTGTTCTTACCACTCCCCAAATCTTTCCATCCCCAACAGTATTAACTACAATACATACATTTAAATATAAAGATTATGCAGCCAACTCAGTCATCATCAACTTTATTTTATTTTAATTTTTTATGTTATCATTTTTTTTGTTTGCATCCAAGTTAGTTGGCATATAGTGCAATAAAAAAGGTAGAATCCAGTGATTCATCCCAACAAGTGTCTTCCTTAATGCCCCTCACCCATTCGGCTCATCCCCCCCACCCACAACCCTTCCAGCAACCCTCAGTCTCTTATGTTTTGTCTCCCTCCCTGTTTTTATCTTATTTTTGCTTCCTTTCCCTTATTTTTATCTGTTTTGTATCTTAAATTCCTTATATGAGTGAAGTCATTCAATATTTGTCTTTCTCTGAATGACTAATTTTGCTTACCATAATACACTCTATTTCCATTGTCATTGTTGCAAATGGCAAGACTTCATTCTTTCTGATTGCTGAGTAATACTCCATTGTATATAGGGGCACCTGGGTGGCTCAGTTGGTTGAGTGTCCGACTTCTGCTCAGTTCTTGATCTCATGGTTCATGGGTTCGAGCCCTGCATCAGGCATTGTGCTGACAGTTCAGAGTCTGGAGCCTGCTTTAGATTCAGTATCTCCTTCTCTCTCTACCCCTCCCCTGCTCACACTCTGTCTCTCTCAAAAATAATAAACATTAAAAAAATACCCCATTGTATGTATATATACACCACATCTTCTTTATCCATTCATCTGTCATGGACGTTTGGGCTCTTTCCATACTTTGGCTATTGTCAATAGTACTGCTATAAACATTGGGGTGCATATGCTCCTTTGAAACAGCACACCTGTATCCTTTGGATAAATACCTAGTAGTGCAATTGCTGGGTTGTAGGGTCGTTCTATTTTTAAGTGTTTTAGGATCCTCCATACTGTTTTCCAGTGGCTGCACCAGTTTGCATTCCCACCAGCGGTGGAAAAGGATTCCTGTTTCTCCACATTCTCGCCAACATTTGTTATTGCCTGAATTGTTAATTTTAGCCATTCTAACTGGTGTGAGGTGGTATCTTATTGTGGTTTTGGTTTGTGTTTCCTTGATGGCTAGTGATGCTGAGCATTTTGTTTTTTCATTTATCTGTTAGTCATCTGGATGTCTTCTTTGGAAAAGTGTCTATTCATATCTTTTGCCCATTTCTTCAATGGATTATTTGGTTTTTGGGTGTTGAGCTTGATAAGTTATTTATGGATTTTGGATACTAACCCTTTCTCTGATTTGTCTTTTGCAAATATATTTTCCCATTCTGTTGGTTGCATTTTAGTTTTTCTGATTTTCTCCTTCACTGTGAAGAGGCTTTTTATCTTGAGGTACCAATAGTTTATTTTTACTTTTGTTTCCCTTGCCTCTGGAGACGAGGTGAGTATGAAGTAAGAAGGTGAGTATTAAGGTCAAAGAGGTGTTTACCTGTTTTTTCCTCTAGGATTTTGATGGCTTCCTATCTTACATTGAGGTCTTTCATTCATTTTGAGTTTATTTTTGTGTATGGTGTAAGAAAGTGGTCCATGTTCATCCTTCTGCATGTCCAGCTTTCCCAACACCATTCCCTGAACAGACTGTCTTTATTCCATTGGATATTCTTTCCTGCCTTATCAAAGATTAGTTGGCCATATGTTTGTGGGTCCATTTCTGGGTTTTCTATTCTGTTCCAGTGATCTGAATGTCTGTTTTTGTGCCAGTACCATACTGTCTTGATGATTATAGCTTTGTACTACATCTTGAAGTCCGGAATTGTGATGCCTCCAGCTTTGGTTTTCTTTTTTCAAGATTGCTTTGTCTGTTCAGAGTCTTTCTGGTTCCATACAAATTTTAGGAGTCTTTGTTCTAGCTCTGTGAAGAATGCTGGTGTTATATGATAGGAATTGCACTGAATATGTAGATTGTTTTAAGTAATATTGGCATTTTAACAATATCTGTTCTTCCAATCCAGGAACATGGAATATTTTTCCATTTGTGTGTGTGTGTGTGTGTGTGTGTGTGTGTGTATCTTCTTCAATTTCTTTCATAAGCTTTCTATAGTTTTCAGTGTATAGATTTTTCACCTTTATGGTTAGGTTTATTACTAGGTATTTTATGTGTTTTTGATGCATTTGTAAATGTGATCGGCTCCCTGATTTCTCTTAATGCTGCTTCATTATTAGTGTATAGAAATGCAACTGATTTCTGTGCATTGATTTTATATCTTGTACCTTGCTGAATTCATTAATGAGTTCTAGCAGTTTTTTGGTGGAATCTTTTGGTTTTTCCATAGAGAGTATCATGTCGTCTCTGATGAATGAAAGTTTGACTTCCTCCTTACAGATTTGGATGCCTTTTATTCCTTTGTGTTTGTCTGACTGCTGCAAGTAGAATTTCCAATACCGTGTTGAGTAACAGTGGTGAGAGGGGACATACCTGTCGTGTACTTTACCTTTCAGATTTTCCCCATTGAGGGTGATATTAACTGTGGGTTTTCCACATATGGCTTTTATGATCCTGAGGTATGATCCTTCTATTCCCATTTTACTGAGGATTTTTATCAAGAAAGAATGCTGTATTTTGTTAAATACTTTCTCTGCATCTATTGAGAGGATTATGTGGTTCTTGTCCTTTCTTTTATTAATGTGATAACTTTATTTTAATGGAAGTTACAGTTACAATCTATGTTATTAAGATAAATATATAGTTTTTTCAAATAAAATGATTTATAATCAGTTTTGCACTCAAGAATAAATAAAAAAGAGTCCTTTACATATGACATGATACATAATTGCTTGAGTAACCAAAAGGTTTATTCTTTCATTAAAATAATACACACATAATTAAACAATTTAACTTAAAGCATGTAAATGTACTTTATTCATTTATATTTAGATAAAGAGTTGAAACATCTTCTTGAGTACATTTCTACTGATTGTAGGTCATTTTGTATTTGTTATTCCACAGTCTTAAAACATCATCAGTAATTTTCAGTTTCCATTTCATTCTAGTAGAGTGAGAAATTGGACACTAATGAAGATATTCATGGGTAGAATCCTCATGGATGTTTACAAATTTTATTCTCATCCTTCTATAGTTACCTTAGCTACAACTAATTAATATAAAATCAATTTTGTTATATGATTTCCTTTCACTGAGTCTTTCCAAAACTATAATTGGCCTTAGGTATAATGACACTGGACTTTTCAACCCCCTGCTCCATTGGTCTCCATAATATTTAAATAAATTAGTTAATAAGCAACTGTACCTGTATAAAATATTTGAAAATTATTATAGATGACTCATGGTTGGTCGGTTTAAATGGTAGAATTTGGTAATTTAAATGGAAAGGAAAATTAGGGGTAGCCTGTTTTCCTAAGAGTAATCCTTGCCAATAAGCATTCAGTTAGCAGGTTTGATACAGTGAACTGAGATAAGCTCTTTAGTTATGAACACCATCAAAGACCAAACTGTATCTCCTTAAAATTCATATTTTGAAGCTATAACCCTTGATGTGAGTGTGTTTTGAGATAGAGCCTTTCAAGAATTTTAAACTTAAAGTTAAGTGAGATCATAAAGTGGGGGAGAGCAATCCAATAGGGCCGTTGTCATTAAAAGAAGAGAAAGAGATGGGATGCCTGGCTGGCTCAGTTGGTAGAGCATGCAATTCTAGACCTCAGAGTTGAGAGTTGGAGCCTCACATTGCATGTAGAGATTATTGTAAAATAAAAAGTAGAAGAGACACTAGGAGTTCAAGTACATGGGCAACTGTCTGCAAGCCAGGTGGGGAGGCCTCATCAGGAACCAATTCTGCTGGCACCTTGATCTTGGACTTCCAGCCCCTTAAAACTGTGACAAAATAACTTTCTGTTGTTTAAGCCACTCAGATGGTGGTATTTTGTTATGGCTGCCTTAGAAGACAAATACATACACAGAATAAATATGAATTACATGGGAATAGAGGTTCTTTTTAATTAGTTGAGTTCAAATAAGAGAGTTCTGTTGCAATAGTAAATATCCTAATATGGTTAAATGATTGTCAGTGCTCACCACCACCTCATGTTTAGCCATGGCAATTTCATTCTTAGATTTTTATTCTTGTCCTTCAGAATGTCTTCAAGTCATATGGTGAGGAAATATATTTGGGAAACGTTATCTGCTCATTTGCATATCCAATATTTTTCTGCTGCCTTCATACAAGAATTGACAGTCTTCCTGGAAACAGAATTCATGGATAACTTCTTCAAAGTTTGATAAATATTGTCTCACAGTCCCTTGGCATTTTGTGTTGCTGAGCAATCTGGACCAATTTTATCTTATTCCTCTGTACATTATTATTTTTTTCCCCCAGATGGCTGTAGGATTCTTTACCTTTTAACAGTGATAATTCCACTAGCTATGTTTTGATATTGGGGTTTTTAAAATTGATTTCCTGAAATATAGCAGTTACTGTCAGACTTCAGAATCATGTTTTATTAGAGGGAGAAAGTATCTCATCCTTTATTTGATTATTGTTTTTCTTCCATCCATTATCATGTGCTTTGATTAAATTTTGGTGATTTGTTTTTCCTATAGCTTATTTTCTTCTCATTTTAATTATTTTATTCCTTCTTTTTATGTTTTAGAAGGATTTCTCATATTTTTCAATATCATTAATTTGATTTTCTGTAGTATCTAATATGCTTTCCACTTCCTTATGTGTAAAATTCAGAAACCATAATTTAGAAATGAATAAAATGCATGCAGTTCTTCTTTTTCATAACTTGCCATTTTCTTGGTAATTTATTCTGGATTTAAATGTACAGTGCCTCTGGGTGAACAAAAGGAAATTGTCTATTTTTTTTTGTTGTTCTTGTGATTTATTTATTTCAAGGTAAAGGAACTCATAATCTTTAAAAAGGTAAAGATTGCATTCTTTGAAATTCAGAATTTCTCCCTAGTCTGTGATATGCGTTTTCACTTATTCCTATAGGGAACAATATATCCCAGCTCTGAACTCACTTGCTGGGTGATCTTGGACAAATTATCTTAACTCTTTTTTTTTTCCATAATATTTTATTGTCAAATTGTTTTCCATACAACATCCAGTGCTCTTCCCCTCAAGTGCCCTCCACCATCACCACCACCTGTCTTCCTCCCTCCCCCCTCCCCCCAACCCTCAGTTCATTCTCAGCATTCAATAGTCTCTCAAGTTCTGCATCCCTCTCTCTCCCCAACTCTCTCTCCCTCCTCCGTTCCCCCTGGTTCTCCATTAGGTCTCTCTTGTTTTCCTGCTAGACCTATGAGTGCAAACATATGGTTTCTGTCCTTCTCTGCCTGGCTTACTTCACTCAGC
>NC_043705.1:62002366-62022616 GCF_006229205.1 Suricata suricatta | reverse complement strand
GCTTTGGATAGTAATGACATTTTCACAATGTTTATTCTTCCTATCCATGAACAGGGAATGTTTTTACATTTCTTGGAGTCTTCTTTGATCTCTTTCATAAGTTTTCTATAGTTTTCATCATATAGGTCTTTTACATCCTTGGTTAGGTTTATTCCTAGGTATTTGATGGTTTTTCGTGCAATCGTGAATGGGACCAGTTTAATTTCTCTTTCGGCTGCTTCATTTTTGGTGTATAGGAATGCAACTGATTTCTGTACATTGATTTTGTACCCTGCGACTTTGCTGAATTCATTGATCAGTTCCAGAAGGTTTCTGGTGGAGTCGATTGGGTTTTCCATGTAGAGTATCATGTCATCTGCAAAAAGGGAAAGTTTGACTTCTTCCTTGCCAATTCTGATGCCTCGTATTTCTTTTTGTTGTCTGATTGCTGATGCCAGAACTTCCAGCACTATGTTGAACAACAGTGGTGAGAGTGGGCACCCCTGTCGTGTTCCTGATCTCAGGGGGAATGCTCTCAGTTTTTCCCCATTGAGGATGATATTAGCTGTGGGTTTTTCATAGACTACTCTTATAATGTTTAGGTTATCTTAACTCTTTGTACCTAAATGCCCTTATCTAGAAAACAGGATTGGAAATGATAGTGTTCATCTCACATAGTGAATTTAAAAACTTAAGTTTATCAATTTTTTTTTATTGCTCTTCTTAGCTAAGAAGAGTGCTTGGCATACAGTAGAGATTCAATGACCACTACACTGAAAAGAAAGAACAAGATAGGTTGGTTTCCAGGAGAAAACCTTATTCTTTCAATACATTGCTCATTCTGACTTGCTCTGGAGGGGTAGTTCTTCTCCACTAGTGCAGGTCCTGTGACTATTTTGGTCACTCTATGATAGTTAAAACAATTCTCTGGCAATTTTAATCACAAAAGCTCATTATCAGATCTCAGATGTTTGTTAATGTGTTAAGAGTTATAGCTTCTCCTTTTCCCCTTTTGAGCCCACTTCAGTCTTGATGTCTGTAGTGGGTAAGGTAGTACCGTCAGCATCTTTCACACGTTCTAAGCTTTGTGGTTTTCTTCTTCCCTCCTTGCTCACTGACTTATTTTTGATTCTGCCAGCTTGGTACTATAAAGGGTAAGCGACGAGAACTAATACGTGGAAAAGAAAAGATATGAACCAACTAGCTAATTCTAACATGACCAGCTATTGGAGCTTTCTGGACATACCAATATTCAAAGCTGACTTATTTTTTGGCAAGCATTCTTGAATCCTTTCAAGGCTGCCCGTGAGGACTGCTGTACTGCAAGTTTTACCAACTTGGATGTAGAATACAACTCTAATACTCTTTTGGCCTCCCACCCTATCTCAGAACCAGGAGCTTTTAGGGCCCCTCACTTTGTCATTTTCAAACAATTTTGAATCCAGCTCTCCCAAGTGAGTCATTAATATTACTAATACTTACTTTGTTCCATGTAACTAATAAGATTCTTCAAAAACATGGGTTATATGTGTATTTCAGTAACCCCTAAATAATATACAGAATAGACAAGGGTTTGCTAAAAAGCCAAATACCACCACAATTCAGGTTGAATCAGAGATTTTAGCTAATTTCAAGTTAGATGTTTTAGGAAGTTGTATTAGTTTTCATAATTTTAAGCTACTGCTTAGTAATTTTGGTGTTACTGGAAGAGGTAAAGTATTACTATAAATTCCAGGTTTTCCTATTTTTCAAAATATTATAGCCTAAGAAATTGCTTAGTGATTGCTAAATTTTTAAATTCTAAACACAGACACAAATATTTCTCTGCGCTTCTTAACAAGTTTTTTTAAACTATAGGAAGGCATTTGTATTCTTCTGAATTATTTTTTCAGAACTTGACAATTATAGATTATATTGTTACAATAAGAAATTTTACTAAAATTAAGAAGGCCATAATACTTAGGTCAATTCTTTTGGCATTTGAATTAATTATTTGTTTTTTAAAATCTCTGTTATTTCTCCACATGGATTGCTCTCTTCTGACATGATACTCATCAAAATCATACCAATCCACTAAAGACAGATTTATATTCTCTTGATGATAAATTTCACTTGACCATATTAGCCAGAAATACACTCTCCTTCTTAGTTTCAGTAATGTGATTGGAGCGTCCAATTTTGTGATTTGTTTTATTTTTTAAATGTTTATTACAGACTGCTTGGTAGTATAGATGTTTCCATATCCATTTTGGCCCTATTACCATATGTGAGCATGTTCTATTTTCCACAGTGTCTCTTAACATTGGACATTGTGGACAGCTACAATATCAGCAACACTATTAGAGACTAAACATTAAAAGTCTACAAGTAAAAGTTTAGATTTTTCATTTATTAGAAGAAAGGCAGTGCATTAGGGAAATAAACAAAGGATGATAATTAGAATTTCATAAAAGAATAAAAATCCAAATGACCATTAATCATATATAAAAAAAAACCAAACCCACTGAGGGCTTTGAGGAATAAGAATGAAAGTCACAATGAGAGATTACTTCCCACTCATCATGGAGGCAACTGAAACTGAACAGACTGAAACAGATCAATAGGACCACCTCTGGCAGTGAGGGACAAAATGGTACTTCCTGACTGATCTTTCTGTGGGAAAGGTGAGCTTGAATGCCTTCTTGACAACATATCAAGAATAAAAAAAATACACATACCTTTTGACACAGCATTCCACTTCTGGAAATGTATCCTACAGAAAAAAAGAGCAAAAATCCATCAAGATTGATTATTACGGTATCTCTGTAGTGGGAAAAATCAGAAATAAAGTAAATGTTCATTGATAGGGAAATGAGTAAATATAGTTTAATATATCACTTGAAATTATCCTGCCATAGTTCTATAACATTGGCTTGCTAAATAGTGTTCAAAGTTACATGAAGAAAATCTCCCTAGAGCCAGACTTGAGGCTATAAAGATTATCCCTTGCCATTCCACATCACTGAGCTCTCCTTCCCCTGACCTCTTCTAGCATTTGTCTTTATCATCCAGGGTTTGATCACTTGCTGTCTTCCATCTCCAGCTAGCTGTTTGAATGTATATATCTTGTCTCCTTTGTCCCTTAATGTTTTGTTTTCACTTTACAGTGTTAGGTCTTAACTGTGTGCATAGTAGGCATATGGGATATCTTTTTTGATTGATCAGTTGTTTTCCTGAGTGAAGCTTGTTAATAAATGATGGGCTCCTAGGCCTCAGTGTTTGTCAGTAAAACTATTTCCTATTCACATCCATTGTGCACTTAGGGATATAGCTATTCTATTCAATTATTCAATCATTTTGCTAAAATCTTGGAGAGTCCATTTGTTACAGAACATAATAAAAATGTAAAGCCATTGCCATTAATAAATAACATAACATATGTGTCTGTTTTCCAGCAGCAAGCAGACTTTAACTGAGTATTCATGTTGTTCAAGATTAAGTAAATCAGCACAGACAAGGAAAATTACGCCATAGCTTATGTGATCAGATCAAAACAACAGTCATTTTCTCCACCAGTGATTCCTATTAAATGAACTGTATGCTAACAGTTTCCAATAATGAGCTGGGTTTAATAAATTATGTACTCTTCATAACTTTTTAATGTACATTCTTCCAAGACTGGCCTGTCCCCAGAAGGGAATTTATCAAACGGCTTCTGCACATCAGAAATAAAAGCAAAATGAATGAAATTGGAGTGGCTGAAGCATAACTAGTGGTAATGGGATTGGTTTTGCTTCACTTTCTCTGTCACCCACCAGACATGAAAAATCTCCCATGGGTGGTTCAGTGTTACCTTTTCTCTCTGTTTTTCCCATAAGTATCAGATATTGGCTACAGACAACAACAGGATAGTGTTGGTGATTGATCTGTATACTGCTCTGTTGCACCAGAAACTTTATTTCTAAAATATAGTATGTAAAACGAGGCTGCTGAGAACATCCAAACACACACACACACACACACACACACACACACACACACCTCTCCAAAGATATACAAAAGAGACCATAGCTTATTCAACAATTCTTTTTAATCTTTAATATTCATAGGACAGCAAAGAAACATTAAAGGAGAAGGAAATCAAAAGTGATATTAAAGATACTTTTTAGGTTTTGACAAACTACCCAGAGAAAGTAAATTCCAATGGTGAGATTCACTTAATAAATAAACAGAACCTTCACTTTTGCATTCTTTTTTTTTAAATGTTTTTTATTTATTTTTGAGAGACAGAGAGAGACAGCACAAGCAGGGGAGGGTCAGAGAGAGAGGGAGACACAGAATCCAAAGCAGGCTGCAGGCTCTGTGCTAGCTGTCAGCACAGCTCGAACCCAGGAACCATGAGATCATGATCTGAACTGAAGCCGGATGCTCAACCAGCTGAGCCACTCAGGCACCTCCACTTTTGCATTCTAAACCAAGTGATGAAAGCCATGTGTATTTATTATCCATTTTATCAAATACTCAGTCTGATTGAACAGACTTATTTCTGTTAAAAAATAAACTTGATCTTTTGGAAGATAACGTATATTAATCCCATCTATTTTCTATCACTCCCTGGCATGTAAAGAGGATATCCCTAGTTTTAGTGGAGTAGGAAGAAGGATTCTTTATGTACTACATATGAGTGTCAAATATACCTTTCAAAGCATCATACTCTTTTTTTAAGTAAGCTCTACTGCCTAATGTGGGGCTTGAACTCATGACCCCACCATGATCAAGAGTCACATGCTCCACTGACTGAGTCAGGCAAGGAGAAACTTCAAAACAAGATACTCTTAGGGTAGAACATTTTTTAGTGGAGTGTGTGGTATAGATGTTCATTTTCTTGCTTACTATCCCACAGGATTAAGCTAACACTGATTAAAAAATAATTACCATATCAGAACTGTTAAAGCAAAATTAGAGACAATACTATGTGTAACCAGACCCATTTCTTCTTCCTCATGAGCACATGGCTTGACTACATTTCCCAGCTGAATCGGTGGGATTATATGACAGAAGTCCAGGTATTGGGATGTGTCTCTGTTTCCCCATTATCTCTTTCTTCATTATGTGCCTGCACGTAAAAGAGGTGGGACCACCCTGGACTGTGGAAGGCTGCATAGAGCACAGACTTCTGCTGACTGAAATTTGACTATACAGTGAGCAAGACATGAATCTCTATTTTGTCTTAAGCCACTGAGATCTTGGAATTTTGCTATTGCAACTAGCTTTTCTGAGTAATATATTATGTACCATATATTATGCTTCAGATGTAACACAAAGCCCAACTTACAATGACCTAAGCATTAAGGATATTTACAATATCACAAAATAAGAAGTCTAGAGTTGATTAAATTCCAGTGTGATAAATTCAGTGGCTCAGGAAAACCATGAAGAAGGATCCATATTTTTCCATTTTTCACTATTCAGCTTCTTAGCCTGGCTCACCTTTTGGTCACAAAACAACCCCTGCAGTTGTGGACATCACAGAGAGATGATAATGGGCAGAAGCGGTAAAAGGACATTTTTCCTCTTGTCTTTTTTTTTTTTTTAAGAACAAAGAAACCTTGCCCACAGACCACCCAACAGACTTTCTCTTATGTCTCATTTCCCAGAATTGGGTTGCATGTTTTTCCTCTAAACCAATCACTTGAAAGGGCAATGGTGTAGACTAAGCAAGATGTAGTCTTCAGGAACTTAAGTCTTTTCTGAAATACATAGTCAGTAATACCTGAATGAAAGCAGGATTCTTTTAGCAAAGAAGAAAAGGATGGATTTTAGGCAACCAACAGTATATATTTACATCCTTTAAGTCATATAGTACAGATATTCTCAATCTATTTTGGTTAGATAGGTAATATAACAATGCAGTAGTTTAAGGGAAAAGACTGAATAATAAAAACCCAGAATGGACCATCAATGCAGTTAATATATTCAATGTGAGGTGGTATTCAGTTTCTACAGTACCAAAGGTACACATTTAATCTGATCAGAGGGTGTTATTGTTAGCAACTTTCACGTTGTGTAAAGATATGATAGCTAAACTTTTTTTGAGAGAGAGAGAGAGAGAGAGCAAGAGCGAGAGCGAGAGCGAGAGCGAGAGCGAGAGAGAGAGAGAGAGAGAGAGAACAAGTGAGCAAGGGGCAGAGAGAGAGAATTCCCAGAAGACAGAGAGGGGAAGGGGGAAGAGGGAGGAGTGGGACTCACTCAGAGCAGGGGGAGTTCTAGAAGCAGACTGGAGTTCAACCCAAGGGGGGCTCATGCTCACCGGATGTGTAACTCATACTGATGAACTCTGAGATTATGACCTGAGCCAAAGTCAGATGCTTAACAACTGAGCCACCCAGGCGTCCCAATAGGTAACCATTTTTAAAAACTGTAGTTAGATGTGGGAAACATGAAAACTCTACTTGTTCAAATCTTCTTCTGGCTGAATACATCCTTCAGGCTGAATACATTTACTCAATTTCGGTTAGGACCACATAAACAACATAGTGTATGTTAATCATAGGAATTAAATGAATCTGGAGGTCAAGAAGGCAATTTAGGGGTGTTGAGCCCAGTTCTACATATCACAGACAAGGAAACCGTATTCTGTAGTGATGAAGAGACTTGTACCAGATCACATAAAAAGCCAGTCCTTGGTGATGCCGGAACCACAAGAGAAATTTACCTACGTTCAGTTTAGGGTTCTTTCTAATGCAGGCTAGCACTTTTAATGCACAAGCATCAGTTAGGAAAGTGGCCCTTAAAATAAAGGAATGCATTACACATGTGCAAAGCAGCATACTACAAAATTCTTAAAATAATGTTGATAGTTAAATGTTTTGAGATTTCCCTGGGCTCTGCACTAAATTTTCTACACTGCATTAGTTGATATATTTGTCACAACTACCCTATGATTTATGTATTATTAATGCCCCATTTAAAAAGATTCATCTTCATTTTTTGTCATTGTGGACTTTTGAGCCTATTTTATAATCTAAGACCCATCTCTCATTTTTTTTTTTTGTCATTGTGGACTTTTGAATTATCAGCTACTACAGTAATCTGAAACAAGACCAAGTTTAATCGTAGAAGTCACCTATTTTTAGTTTTGTGTAGAATAGGAGCCAGAGAGATAGGCAGGCCAGCACTTTAATCTAATTTCTAAAATTTTAAAATATATTTTAAATATATGTTATTTTAAAATATATGTTATTTATATTTATATTTTAAAATATATATTATTTATTTCTTAAAGTAAGCTCTATGCCCAACATGTGGTTCAAACTCACAACCCTGAGATTCAGAGTCATACACTGTACCAATTAAAACAGAAAGGCTCCCTCAAGCCAGTCTAAATAACAGATATTTTTGACAGTCTCACAAGAAGCACCTTTTCCCAATACAAAATTACAATTACACAGTCTTTCAATAGGACTCTTTTCAACCCTGAACCCACCCACACAAGCCAGTTGGAAGAAACACTTCTAGAAGATTCAGGATTAATTAGTGTGGGCTTGCAATCTTTGATATTTGTTTGGGAAAGTCCTCTTTCATTGTTTCTTTGTGTACACTTGGATTTTTCAATAATCAGCATCCATGAAGAATCTAGAATTGAGTTTTATTTTCCATGTTTAGTTTCAATACTGAGCAGCAGGACAACACCTAGTACATGTCCAACAAGGCCAATATTATATGCAATTCAAAACAATGCAACAGAGAAGCAGTGCACCCATTTGGTGGCTTGTTCTGAGAAACAAGACCAATGTCTAGCTGTTCTGAAGCTACACTTAACACATCAATCACTTGATTTAATCACATCAAGTTTCACTTGGTTTGTTTAATGAATGAGCACTGCTTTCCTTACCCTTCTTATCTTTTGTGACTGATAGAAAAGAACACAGCAAACTCTTTCTCCACCTGGTTCTATAACCTGTCTACCTGTGAGAAGGGTTAGATTGATGGCCTAATGGAACATTAGAGTTGTTTAATTTCCCCAGGTGGTCCAGAATGTATGCCTCAGTGGAAATGTAAACAATCTTGAATTTCTTCCATGCTGGTACAACATGTTCTAAGGAATTTTTAAATTTCCATTTATATGGGAAAATCTTTTTTTAATGAAATGGTCTTAAACATGACTCATTCCGAAAAAGTTCAGTTTTGTTCTAGGAGTAGCAATCATTATTTTTCTATAAGAATGATTGTATTCTAGAACCTTTAGGGTATATCATTTGGAAAGATGATTCATGGTAACCCAGCCTGCCCATGCAAGAGGCTGCTTGATTGGTAGAATTGCAACTTTGGTCATTAAATCTCAACAAATAAAATCCAATTTTTATTTGTCCATTAAATATAGGTATATATAAATATGTTTGGAAAAGTGTGTATGTGAGAAAAATAGCTACTCATTGGCCTGTTTGGTTTAATCGTTTGTATGTGTATGGCTACACAAAAGGATCATTACAGATGTAAAAGGAAAAAAATTAGAAAAACAGAATCACTTCTATGTATACTAATACTTAATAAGTGGTATATATTGATTTCTGAAAATCTTTTAAATGTTTATTTTTTAATTTTTAAAAATGTTTTATTTATTTTTGATACAGAGAGAGACAGAGCATGAGAGGGGGAGGGGCAGAGAGAGAAGGAGACACAGAACCAGAAGCAGGCTCCAGGCTCTGAGCTAGCTGTCAGCACAGAGCCTGATGCGGGGCTCGAACCCATGAACGTGAGATCTGACCTGAGCCGAAGCCAGAGGCTTAACCGACTGAGCCCACCCAGGGGCCCCTAAATGTTTATTTATGAGAGAGAGAGAGAGAGAGAGAGAGAGAGAGCATAAGGTGGGGAGGGGCAGAGAGAGAGGGAAGTATAGAATCTGAAGCAAGCTCCAGGCTCTGAGTTGTCAGCACAGGGCCCAACTCATGACTTGAACTCATGAACCATGAGATCATGACCTGAGCTGAGTTCAGACACTTGACTGAGCCACCCAGGTGCTCCTGATCTCTGAAAATCTTAGTGCCAAGGCAGCGATGTTTCTAGAAGAAGGATGCAAAATCAAAATGTCTTCTCCATATAAGCAACAGTGGTATAGGTGCTTATATTTTTGGCTTTTTGAGTCACTGTGGGTATAAAATACTAACAACAAAGTCATTGGTATTCTGTTTCAAATAACAATGATAGTGCTTTAATTTCCATTGTTCATAAAATTCTTAGTTGAAAATGAAAAAGATCAGAATTAATATGTCAGCTTCTTCATGGACTAGTTTATATTTTCCATTTATTTTTAGTCACTTTAGATGACCAACATTTAATTGGATTTGTGTTGACTTATGTGCATCAAATCTTGACTTGTACCTATTTAAATTTGTGTATGTGTGTGCATGTGTGTGCGTGTGTGTGTGTGTGTCTAAAATACTTTTTTCTACAAACATATAATCCTATAGATTCTGTTGTGAAAAATCATTAAATTGTAAGAATTAATCAGGTCAGAGCTTGGAAAATTAATATTGGATTATAGAGTGTGGGTTAATAAGAGGCTTTAGGAAGCTACACTGTTGATTCTTTTGTCTCCAAATCATCCAAGACAGATGATTCATCTTTCAAGATTTCCAGAGAAGAATGGATTCCATAAGCTTCTTAGATAATTTTTTCCTTTATTAAATAACCCTAGATATTAGAAGTATTTTTCCTTATTTTCTTTAATTTCTATGAGATGTTAAAATGCTTGCTTCCTTTTCTAATTTCACTGGAGATGAAGAAGACTGATCACAAAACACTGTCTTGTTCATCACTGTTTCATCTGCCATAGTAACTGACATGTAGTAGGTGCTTGACAAATATTTATTAAAAATGTAAATGAAAAAATAAAGCCATTATTTAAGCTAATTTTCAGTATTTCCTCCTTCAAGCCAAATAATCCCAATTCTTGTACAAATTCACAACACTACATTGGCAATTCAGAAGTTCCACAATCTTTTATATCAGATAATTTTAAAACAAAAACCTTGCATGAACTCATTTTTTTGGTGGGAAACTTTGATCTGGAGTGGCATGAGGATATTTATAGCTTTTCTCTATTGCAGTTGCTGCACGTATTCTTATATATTGTTGGAGAAATATAAATGTAATGCTGCCCCCCTACCCTATGGGGTGTTACATAACATAAGGTATATGTATTGTCCCTCCACACCTCTCTGAAATTCTATACATATCCTTATAGCCTCAAATACTTGAGTAAAACACTGTGAAATTGAATTACTATTATATCATCCTTTTAATTATTTTAGACATCTGTTCATAAGTTTCCTATAGAATGTACTACCAAGATGTCAATCAATACAGATCAACATTAACGTCCCTTGTTTTTCTTATAATAAAGCTACCTGTCAGACTTTTTCTAAGGTTTCCACATCTCTGCTTTTCAACCCAGAGGAACCACTTACAAGAAGGGGCAATTCAGCTCCTATGAACCTTCAGTTTTGACCTCCCTTTTCAGAGTGCTAACAAGGATGCCAATTAGTGTCAGTGTGATAGCAAAGTTTTATGATTTTGGCACAGTATTATTTTTAAAGAAATGGAGTGTCTTACCTACTCATCTCACACAGAATTGTGATGAGGAAGCCGTAATGATTTTGTATTTGTCTGTAGTCTAGACAAAGCAAACTAATGATTTTAAACTCAAGAATCTCGAAGTTCTGTATTTGATGCCTTGATTTATGGTTCTTGGCCACCAGATACTTTCTAAATGCTGGTATACTGCCCTAATATGTATTTATTATTGTAATATTTGGAAAAACACATTCATGCAATGAAAACAAAGTTGTTTCTATGCAAACAGGCAAAAACCAAGGCTATATAAAAAATGTCTTACAAAATGAGAGTAGAAAAACGTCATGCAACTGTAAGTTCAGTGGAAGTTTCTATGTATTTGAATTGAGCTAGCCTTGGGGCACCTGGGTGGCTCAGTGGGTTAAGTGGCAGACTCAGCTCCAGTCATGATCTCATGGCTAGTGGGTTCACACTCTGCATCGGGCTCTATGCTCACAGCTCAGAGACTGAAGCCATCTTCCAATTCTGTGCCTCCCTCTCTCTGCCCCTTCCCCACTCACCCTCTGTCTCTGTCTCACAAAAAAATAAACATTCAAAAATATTGTAAATAAATAAATAAAAGAATGAATTGAGCTACTTTAAATGTAGACAAAACAGTGTTATGGTAACTTCTGTAAGAAACACACACATTTTACCCTTTTTCCCAAACACACATCTATATGCAAAGAGAAATATTTAAAAACTATATAGATTTCTCCACTTTTTTAACTGTGTGATTTTGGATGAGTCACATGAAATCTTTAGTTCCTCCATTTGTAAAATGAAGATGATAACAATACTGGCCTCTTTGAGGTGTTGTAATATTTAATGTTTAGTAGGCCATAACAAGTTTTAATGATGGGAAATATGGTAATAATGCTAATATTAGTTAATTGCATTTCCACTGTACTTATAATTATGATAAAATAAAGATCTTCTCTGAGGATAATTTTTGACTTTTAACTTGTATACTGTTCAGTGTACATCTCTGATGTTTTGGATATATGTTTTCAATAGAAGAATTTGAATCAAAGCACAACTGGTGTCTAAGGAGATTTAGAAGTATAGAATAGTTCAGGTGGGAAAAGGGAGAAAACCATGGAACAGATGTGTCCACTAAAGAAGAGCTTACCCACTAAATGTTACCTACTTTATGCTGTTATAGTATCATTATAAGATACTAAAAATTGCTATTATATGCCTACTCCTATGATTAATTTATTTTCATGAATGATATTTGCTAACATTTGAATGTCCACAGTTTTAAAGCATAATTGAAATTGTTTTCAAAAATTTTCTTGACCCATAAAACTTGTTTGGCTTACATATTAACATTGACCTGATCAATTGTGTAAAAGAAGGCAAACATTTGCTTAAATAATTTCCTTTTAAACAAAAATTCTCATCATAGTCATCTCAACCAAATCAAAAACATAACACATCAACTTCTTGTTACTCTATTGTCCTATTAGTCCTGCGCATGACCCTTTTTTTAGGTTGCCCTTTTTAAAAATGCCAATATCTACAAAAGACATATCATATATGACACAAAATGTATTTTAAGATATAAAGAGTAATGCATTTTAACAAAACCTTGAAAGTTGAAATTATGGATTGAAATTAATATTACATGTATTGCAATAGAGATTAAAGTTTCATTATGTTCTATTACTCCTTAGAAATAGCAATTTAGGTGGAGATACTGTATCTCCAATTTTAATGCACACACACACACACCCACACACACACACACAGACACACACACACACAGTTCTTTAGTTGCTTTGCTTTTCTGATCTTGGAAGATTATCAGACTCTTCCCTTTTGAGCAAAGCTATGAAACATCAGACTTATATCTTCTCTTGGACAAATGAAGCAGATAGGGGGCTGTATGCATACTAGTTGAACAGGCTTTATTATAAAAATAGACTTGCTTATGACTCTTGGCTTATTTCTTACTAATTTAGGCACATTACTTAATTGTGTTAGGTCTTAGTGCCCTACACTCAAAATGGGGACAATAATTTTTCATCAGAGACTTGTTATGGAAATAAAATCAATCAATGCTGTCATACCGAAGTTCTTGGCAGAAACTAAGAAATACAGACTTATTTTAGCTTGTCTTGAATAGTCAGACAGCTGATAGACATGGGAAAAAATAATGAGAGTACACTAAGAAACACTCAGAGCCCAGGTTAAGATTTAAGACAAGGAAGCTAAGGGATAGATCTCCACTGAAGGTTTTTTTAGAGAATATCAAAACCCTAAGCCTGTCAGGGTGGTCAGATTATTGCTCCCTAGGGGCAAAGTGTACTACTTCTGGCCATGTTGAGAAGCTCACAAATCCAGGACAGTCTGCCATTAGTCCTCAGTGAATAGCCCCAGGTCCACAATCTTTCTAACTTTTCTGACCCATATCATCAGCCCAAGTGATTTCAGTCTCTGCACTGAAAACATTAGGATGAAGATTTTAATCTACCACTTCTCTTCTCTCCACACTGTGCTCAACTCTTCTTTATATCCCATTATTATCCTAATTTGCTCCATCTCTCCGTAGATTATGAAATGTTCTCTCAGCACTGAACAAATTTTTATGAAAGTATGATATTTGAGTTGATTTCTAAAGAACTAGTAGAAAATAGATATTCAGGGATTTCCATGGTAAAGGAGAGGAGTCTTTTTCTTTTGTGAGTCCTGGAATGCCATGCTGAAAATTTTCGGCAAATATATACACATGGCTGTTATTTCTCAGGAGAGGGAACAATGAAGATGGGCTATGGTCCTAATTCTAAACGGCTAGGCAGCCACTTATGGTAATGATAACCATTCTGACTGAGGGCTTTAGTTTCAGCCACCAGCGAGAGACAACAGATAGTAGTTTTGATCTTTGTCCTTGAACACAGTTTATGGCTCCAGGAGGAGTGCTTCCTTGGATGTCACATTAACAAAAACAACATTGAGCAGAGTCATTAACATGTTATTTTGCCTTGGGAAAGGAATATACTGGGCATTTTCATTAGTGTAAAGTACAGCATTATATTTAACCCTCTTTTTCTCAATATTTAGGAGGACCATTTGGCACATTTTGCATTTTCCATGCCAATTATCAATTTCTTCTTTGTTTTTTTGTTTGTCTCTGGTAAATACATTCATACTGTTAACATGATGCGTGCTTTCTTATCACCATGGACCCAAAATACGTACTTTGGAATTTTTTTTAATAAAATTGAAACTTTGCCCAATAATTAGGAAAAGATGTCAGTGATTTAGGAAGATATATGTAATTATGAATTTAACATTCATGGATATGATTCCTTCTGAGTAGAGCTATCTGACAGCCAATAGCAAACAAAATTCTCTTTAATAAGAATCTCATTGCGGAAGACTGATAACAATTCCTGTTTGAAAAGAATGAGTAGAGGGGCGCCTGGGTGGCTCAGTCGGTTAAGTGTCCGACTTCAGCTCAAGTCACGGTCTGAGGTCCATGTCAGGCTCTGTACTGCCAGCTCAGAGCCTTGAGCCTACTTCCAATTCTGTGTCTCCCTCTGTCTCTGCCACTACCCTATTCATGCACTCTCTGTGTTTCTCAAAAAAATAAAAATTAAGAGAAAAAGGTAAATAAAAAGACTATCCTTAAAAAGAAATAATGAGTAGATACTGAAAATAACAATGCCCAACTTGGTGCTTAAAATCATATAACATCTAGTTAACAAAATAATATTTTCGCCAAAATGACCATCTGCTTAAGTGTGTCAGAATAACAAACACCTGAACGCAATTTTCTAAGTCAGAATGCCATGACTTCAGGATTATTCTTTAAATGATGCAAGAGTAAATTAAATTAATAATATAGAGAAAATGCATAAGAACTATTAGTGACTTGGGATTTCTCTAAAATTTGGAAGGCTTAAAAATGGCTTAATTTTTTCAGATTATGTAATATTTTCAATCTTTGACCTAAATATAAATTACTTTTATTTTCTCTCCTCATAATAAATATATGTAAAATTACCCTATTGGCATGTAGACTTGTAATGAATTTTTTTACCCTAAGATATCTGGTGATTTGATTCACTTTTTTCTTTTTTTTTTTAATTCACGTTAAAAAAATTTTTTTGATGTTTATTTATTATTGAGACAGAGAGAAACAGAGCATAAATGGGGGAGGGGCAGAGAGAGAGGGAGTCACAGAATTTGAAGCTGGCCCCAGGCTCTGACCCAGCTGTCAGCACAGAGCCTGATGTGGGGCTCAAACCCACAGACTGTGAGATCATGGCCTGAGATGAAGTCGGATGCTTAACCGACTGAGCCACCCAGGCGCCCCTTGATTCACTTTTAAAATGGTAGTATTTTTTTTTCTGTGCTGCTTTATATAAATTTTTAAAAAGTCCCCAAATTAAAAATATTTTGTATATCAGTTTAAATGTAAATTGTCAAAATCCTGATTTAAATACCTTTGACTAACAAACCTTATTCAAGGGGCACCCATGTGGCACAGTACTTACGTGGCTGACTCTTGATTTTGGCTCATGTCATGATCTCACGGTTTTGCAGATAGAGCACCACATTGGGGTCTGTCCTTGGAGTCTGTTTGAGATTCTCTCTTTCCTCTCTCTCTGTCTCTTCCCTGCTCATGCGCTGCCTCTCTCTCAAAATAAATAAATAAATAAAAGTAAAAAAAAATACCATTACTGAAAATGACACAAATACTTATGGGGCTACCTAAAAATAGACAAAACAAGATGAGACTATACATTAATATTAAATTCTATGAATCACAGAAAACATACTGCTAAGCTCCAGGAAAAATACTAATATGAGATCCATGGAACAAGGTTCAGAAAATAAAAATATATAATGGGAACATGTCATTAATTTTTTTTCTCATAGACATTAAAAGCATGTTCACCTGACAATAGGTTTTCAGATGCTTTATTGGTTTAGAAAAGGAAATAGTTAATCTCAGGCCAGCAAAAAAATAGACACTAGAAATTGGGTTAAAATTCATGTACATTGATCTACTGGCTGCAGATTTAAATGGGGTCTCAGCTAGCTTGAAAATAGACAAATAAGTAGAGTCAGGGTTAGTCTGCCCATTATATTTTGTCAAATATCATGATGCCTATGGGGAAATTACCATAGGTTAAAGGAAAGAGGAAATTGTCCTGAAGACTCAGAGGAAATATATATCTCTAAATTTTAGTATAAAAATTGGAAAAATGTTTTAGAAAAAGCATATGCCCATTATGATACAGGAGCTAAAACTATAGAGAGACTAGGCCAATATGATAATATAGGCAGGTTAGTTTTAAGAACTATTAGTTGAGATTAGAAGTGAACTAGTTAAGGTTTGAAAAGTAATATTAGGACATTGGGTTTTTTATAGGAAATTAAAGAGTGTCTTGGTTTAAGTAAAGAGCAAAACAGTATCAAAATCTAATCAGCAATAAGGAAGATGAACTTTCCTAGAATGCAAAATATGAGAACAAAAGGGACAAGATGATGATAAATAAGGAGTGAAGAAAGTGAAGAAATAACCAGAAATGGATAAATAGTAAGGAAAGAAATACCTTGAAATCAGTGTCTACACATTCTTTTCTAATGTTTTCCATTCATTCAGATCAATTTATTATTCTCTCCTTAACCCACTCTGCATAGCCCTCCTTCACTATTTTTCCTCCCAATCTACCAGAGTTAAGATTATATCTTTCTCTTTAGGCTAAAGTCAGTGGTCATTTTGTAAACTTCATTTAAGACTACTACTCTTTCCTTCTGAAATACTTCCTTCTCTTTACTTCCATGATGCAACACTTTAGAATATTGTTCTACTTTTCCGAATGCTTTTTTTTCAGTCTTCTTTGATATCTCTTTTGTTCAACTCTTCTTTGAACAAACATTGTGCATTGAACAAAAGCACAATGTAGTCTTGGGCCTTTCTTCCTGTCTACAACGATCTAACCATATCTTTAGTGATCTCACTCATTGACAGGTGTGTGTGTGTGTGTGTGTGTGTGTGTGTGTGTGTGAAATTGCCCAAATTTAGATTTCTAATACATATTTGTTATTGTTAATATGACTCTTTATTTGATGAGGAAGTTAAATTAATTCTCCAACTTAACATGACATAGAACTCCCACAATGCTGCATTCCTAAAAATCCATTCCTCCCTGAATCTTTCTCATTTCAGTAAATGTTACCACAAGCCTCCCAATTACTCAATGTAAGAAACCTAGGTGGGATGCCTGGGTGGCTCAGGCAGTTAAGCCTCCAACATCAGCTCAGGGCATGATCTCATGGTTTGGGGGTTCGAGCCTTGCATTGGGCTCTGTGTGGACAACTCAGAGCCGGGAGCCTTCTTGAGATTCTGTGTCTCCCTCTTCCTCTGCCCCTCCCCAGCTTGCAGTCTGTCTCTTTTTCAAAAATAAATAAGCATTAAAAAAAAAAGAAACCTAGAATTTTAAAAAATAGTTTTTACTAGCCTTATCTCCCTACCCAACTAAAACATCATTTCCCTCCTTGTCCAGGTCCCTATCTTCTTCCTTTTTGTTTCTTTTGCTTTTCCAAACATTTTCCTGTTTACTGTTGTTCTTTATTGATAATCCACTTGCTAATCAGCAGTCAGAGTGATTTTCTAAAAGCAAAAATCAGATCATGCCTTTTATTTCCTAAAACATTTCAAGTCTTTTCCAGTGCACCAACAATAATATCCAGTCCGAATGGCACAAAACAATAAGGAATGAACAAAACGAAAGGAACCAGAGTAGGAATATAAATGTCAAGCAAAGTAAAAATCAAGGTAATTAAGTCGGTGACCAAAAGTTATTTTTAAAGTGATAAAATAAAATATATAAGTAAAGTTATAAAACACATAAACTTTTATGTGCAAAGAGTATAGCAGACATATATAATGGTAGTAGCTATAACTTGAATATTTAACATATGTTAGGCATTGTGGAAACTTCCTTGTTTCATTTAATTTTCAGGAAACATTACTGAGGCCCTTTCACTGGTTAAGGAATTGAAGACCCTAATTACACAGGTCACAAGGGATGGAGTAATAATACAAAGTAACTTATGGGTGTTTCCATAGACCATGGCTATTATATAACAAAATCATACTAAAAAATTAGGGTAAATTTAACAAAATTGTGGTGGGAAACTTCAACTCTGCTTTGGCAACCTTTTATCCATCTTGAGTTTATTTTTGTGAATGGTGTAAGAAAGTGGTCTAATTTCATTCTTCTACATGTTGCTGTCCAGCCCTCCCAACACCACCTGTTGAAGAGGCTGTCTCTTTTTTCCCACTGGATACTCTCTCCTGTTTTGTCAAAGATTAATTGGCCATACACTTGTCGGTCTAGTTCTGGGCTCTCTATTCCACTCCATTGGTCCATGTGTCTGTTTTTGTGTCAATACCATACTGTCTTGATGATGACAGCTTTGTAGTAGAGGCTAAAGTCTGGGATTGTGATGCCTCTGGTTTGGGTTTTCTTGTTCAATATTACTTTGGCTATTTGGGGTTTTTTGTGGTTCCATACAAATTTTAAGATAGTTTGTTCTAGCTTTGAGAAGAATGCTGGTGCAACTTTGATGGGGATTTGCATTGAATGTGTAAATCGCTTTGGGTAATAATGACATTTTCACAATGTTTATTCTTCTGATCCATGAGCATGAAATATTTTTCCATTTCTTTGTGTCTTCTTCAATTTCCTTCATAAGTCTTCTGTAGTTTTCAACATACAGGTCTTTTATATTTTTGGTTAGATTTATTCCTAGGTATTTTGTGGTTTTTCATGCAATTGTGAATCAGACCAGTTACTTGATTTCTCTTTCTTTTGCTTCATTTTTGGTATATAAAAATACAAGCCATTTCTGTACATTGATTTGGTACCCTGCAACATTACTGAATTCATTGATCAGTTCTAGGAGGCTTCTGGTGGAGTCAGTCAGGTTTTCTATGTAGAGTATCATGTCACCTGCGAAAAGTGAAAGTTTGACTTCTTTGCCGATTCTGATGCCTTTTATTTCCTTTTGTTGTCTGATTGCTGATGCTAGGACTTTCAACACTATGTTAAACAACAGTGGTGAGAATGGACATCCCTGTCGTGTCCTTGATTTCAGGAGGAAAGCTCTCAGTTTTTCCCCATTGAGGATAACAGTAGCTGTGACCTTTTCATAAATGGCTTTTATGATGTTTAAGTAAGTTCCTTCTATCCTGACTTTCTCAAGGGTTATTATTAGGAAGGGAGGTTGTATTTTGTCAAATTCTTTTTCTGCATCTATCGATAGGATCATATGTTTTCTTCCCTTTCTTTTGTTAATATGATGTATCACATTGATGGATTTGTGAATATTGAACCAGCCTTGTAACCCAGGAATGAATCCCACTTGATCATAATGAATAATTCGTTTTATATGCTGTTGAATTCGATTTGCTAGTATCTTTTTGAGTATTTTTGCATCCATATTCATTAAGGATATTGGCCTGTAGTTCTCTTTTTTTGTTGGGTCTCTGTCTGGCTTAGGAATCAAAGTGATCTGTGCTTCGTAGAATGAGTCCGGAAGTCTTCCTTCCATTTCTATTTCTTGGAATAACTTGAGAAGGATAAATGTTAACTCTGCTTTAAAATGTCTGGTAGAATTTACCTGGGAATCCATCTGGCCTCCGTTGGGAGTTTTTTGATAACTGATTCGATTTCTTCACTGGTTATGGGTCTGTTCAGATTTTCTATCTTTTCCTGTTTGAGTTTTGGTAGTGCATGTGCATTTAGGGATTTGTCCATTTCTTCTAGATTGTCCAGTTTGTTGGCATATAATTTTTCATAGTAATCTCTGATGATTTCTCGTATTTCTGAGGGATCTGTTGCAATGGATCCATTTTCCTTCATGATTTTGTGTATTTGAGTGTTCTCTCTTTTCTTTCTGAGGATCCTAGCTAGAGGCTTATCAATTTTGTTTATTTTTTCAAAAAACCAACTCTTGGATTCATTGATCTGTTCAATTATTTTTGTGGATTCTGTCTTGTTTAATTCTGCCCTGATATTTATTGTTTCTCTTCATTTGCTGGGTTAAGAGTGCTCTTGCTGCTCCCTTTCTAGTTTCCTTAGGTGCTCTCTTGGGTTTTGAGTTTGCGCTGTTTCTAGTTTGTTGAAATAGGCCTGGATTTCACTGAATTTCCCTCTTAGGACTGCCTTTGCTGCATCCCAGAGATTTTGGATTGTTGTATTTTCATTTTCATTTGTTCCCATATGTATTTTTTAAATTTCTTCTCTAATTGCCTGGTTCACTCAGTCACTCTTCAGTAGGATAGTTTTTAACCTCCACATTTTTGGAGGTTTTCCAGACTTCTTCTTGTGGTTGATTTCAAGTTTCATAGCATTGTGATCTGAAAGTGTGCATGGTATGATCTCAATTCTTTTGTATTTATGGAGGGCTGTTTTTTGACCCACTATGTGATCAATCTTGGAGAATGTGCCATGTGCACTCGAGAAGAAAGTGAATTCCCTAGCTTCAGCATGCAGAGTTCTAAATATATCTATTAATTCCATCTGTTCCAGTGTGCCATTCAGGTCCATTGTTTCTTTAGTGATTTTTTTTTTTTTTTTTTTTTGGTCTAGTTGACCTATCCATTGTTGTAAGGGGGGAATTAAAGTCCCCTGCAATTAGCACACTCTTATC
>NC_043705.1:61988640-62002266 GCF_006229205.1 Suricata suricatta | reverse complement strand
TCCAGTTGCATGGTAGATATTTCTCCATCCCCTTACTTTCAATCTGGAGGTGTCTTCAGGTCTAAGGCGAGTCTCTTGTAGACAGCAAATAGATGGATTTTGGTTTTTTTTATCCATTCTGCTACCCTGTATCATTTGACTGGAGCATTCAGTCCATTTACATTCAGTGTTATTAATGAAAAATGTGGGTTTAGACTCATTGTGTTCCCTGTAGAGTGCATGTTTGTAGTGATGTCTCTGGTACCTTATATTCCTTGCTACATTTCCCTCATAGAGTCCCTCTTAGGATTTCTTGTAGGACTGGTTTGGTGATGGTGAATTCTCTCAACTTTTATTTATTTGGGAAAACCTTTATCTCTCTTTCTATTTTGAATGACAGGCTCACTGGATAAAGAATTCTTGGTTGCATATTTTTCCTGTTCATCATATTGAAGATTTTCTGCCATTCCTTTCTGGCCTACAAGTTTCAGTAGATAGGTCTGTAACCATTCTGATAGGTTTCCCTTTGTATGTGAGGGCCCTTTTATCCCTAGCTGCTTTCAGAATTCTCTATCTATTTTGCCAGTTTCACTATGATATGTCGTGCTGAAGGTCGGTTTATGTTATGTCTTAGGGGAGTTTGGTATGTCTCTTGAATTTCAATGTCTTTCTCTTTCCCTAGATTGGGGAAATTTTCATGTATATTTGGTCCAGCACCCCTTCAGTACCTTTTTCTCTTTCTTCCTCTTAGGAACTCCTATGATACGGATATTGTTCCATTTGATTGTATCACTCAGGTCTCTGATTCTCCTATTGTGCTCCTTTATCAATTTCTCTCTCTTTTTCTCTGCTTCTTCTTTTGCTATAACTGTGTCTCTAATTCACCTATTCTCCTCTCTGCTTCTTCAACCCGTGCATTGGCAGCTTCCACCTTATTATTCACCTCATTAATAGCTTTTTCTAACTTGTCACAGCTATTTTGAAGGTTCCTAGTCTTTGTATCAATATCTGCTCTGACAGCTTCTATGCTTTTATCAAGCCCAGCAGTTAATTTTATGATAATCATTCTAAATTTTTGTTCAGTTATGTTGCTTGTGTCTGTTTTGAGCAGTTCTCTCACTGTGATTTCTTCTTGGAATTTCTTTAGAGGAGATTTCTTTTGTTTTGTCATTTTGGCTAGCTTTCTGTATCTTATCTGATTTAAAAGCTCTTTATGCACTGTGTGCCTGTTAGTATGGCTCTTAATGGAGGCTCTTTGATTGTCCAGGGCCTGTCGTTTCAGATGTTTTTTTAATGGTGTCTCTCAGTTTCTCTTGTTGTGCTTATAATTAATATATTTCCTTACTCAGTGATATTTGAGACTTTCCACTATGTGTGCTTTGGCCTGTTTTTTGAGGTAGCCCTGAAAAGGAAAACAGACAAACACAAGCATGCAAACACACTGACAGATCCAGTAAACAAGCAAGCCAAATGGGAAAGGAAAAAAAGGGAGCAGGAAAGAAAAGAGAGGACAGGAAAGGAGAAAGAAAAAAACAAACTAACCGGGGGCACAGACACAGCCAGAGATAAAGGACAGTTTGAGAGCCTAAAACTTGCAGAGGATAATGATAGGAATGAGATAAGATTTGGATGATAAGGGTTGATCTAATCTTGGCAGTGTTAAATTTTGGTCTTTCCCAGATTCCAGAGGAAAAAGGGAGAGAAAGAAAATAGAAAAGAGAAAACAAGGGAAAAATTATAGAAGCTTAAAAATTAAAAATAAGTATGATAGAAAAAATTGAAAAAAAAATTAAAAAATAGCACAAAGAGAAGATTCCAGCTTTCCAGCTCAGATGGGCATGGTTCGATTGTAAGTATGTTGGGTCTCTGGGCCTGGTCTCTGAAGCCCTGCCTTAGTGGATGCAGGGAGAAGAATGGCGGCGCCTCAAGTCCTTCTCAGATCATGTGTTGCCAGCCAGTCTCTTGAGTCCAACCTCCCCGTGCCATGGGCAGGACAAATTGTTTTGGTTTCTAAGGTCTGCTAGACCTTCAAATCCTAGTCCACCCACTTGACAAGTTTCCACCACTGTTAAAATAGCCTCTAGCAGCAAGGAGGCTTTCTGGTCGGACTGCGCAGGGGGACTGGAGAGCCAACCGTTCCCTGGCTACACCTGAAGTCTGCCGACTGCTGGGCCCACTGTATCCCAAGCCCTCTGAGGGGTTCGGATTTCTCTCCCGGCGCCCAGAGACTGTGAATGGAAGTTTGTCTCTCCACCGCGACAAGGACTAAGGTCTCCTCTCAGTCTCTCCTCTTCCCCTCGACTCTGTACCTCCCTGGAGGCCAGTTCGTGCCCGATGTCTTGCGCTGCCGTCTTGTGTGTAGTGGCTGGCTCCCGCGCAGCTCTCAAAATTCTGTGCCAGCCTGTATGGCCGTCCTGTATGCTCTCAGCCCTGCATAATGTTGTGCAGTCTCTGGAACCTCACTCTCTGCGGCCTGGGGCTAAGCCTCTGGGCACTCTCTTTCCCAGCTCTGCTTTGAGCTGGAGCTCCCTCCCTCAGAGTCTCCATTCCCAGTTTTCCCTCACTTACTCTGGCATCCCTGGGGCTGATATCAATAAGGGGTCAGTGCACACATCTCTGCTCAAAAAGTTTTTCCTTGGGACATCTGGCTAGCTCCATCAGTGGAACCAGCTTGATCTTGATCTTGGGGTTGTGAGTCTGAGCCCCATGTTGGGTGTAGAGATGACTTAAAAATAAAACCTAACAGCACCATACTCGGGACGCAGCACGATGGCTAGGAGTGACTGAGCACACACCCAGGGAGTGCCTGCTTTGGCAATCTTGACAGATCAAGTAGATAAAAACAAAAAAGGGCATAGAAAAATGAGAATTATGCAATTGTTATGGGAAGACTTTGGGACAATCTTCCAAATAGGAGATGATTTTATTTCCTTTTTGTAGAAGAAAATGGATTTAATAGGTTGAAGGCATAACTTTTAAACAAAATACTTCAAGGCCTATGTATCCATTCCAGAAAATAAGTTTTATATTTTAGTGAAAAGAATCTCTTTTAGAGAAAATGAGACTTAGGTAGTTTGTGAAAGTCTTTTCTGGAGCCTTTTTGTTTGTTTGATAATTATTTCTCAAAGTTCTTTATTAAGTGTTCTTCTTTGGAGAATTATGCCAGGTCATTATGTGAATACAAATACAGTAAGATTGTATATATGTACATATAATATATAAGATTACATATATTTATATATGAAACATGTTATATAAGATGTTAGAATGTTTTATTTCATGATACTGGCTGCCATATGCTGGTAACACCCTCAGATCTCCACACTCTCTTTTGAATAGTCTCATTTTGCACCAGTAGAGGTGCTTGACTATTTTCATATGGTTGAAGATGAGCTATGAGGTAGATATTATCTATAACTGTAAATTACCCGGTAAAAGATCAAGCTGGTTCTCTTGAACAAGCTAAATTTTTGACGTCTGACAATTTAAGGCTTCTATTTTATAGTTACGGCTACTTCACATGAAAATGGGAAACACGAAGATAGTGAGGTGGACCCAAATGTGTAAACAGACATTAATATGTAACAGACAGTCAGGAGGAAGACTTAAGTTGAGAGGTAGGCAGCAGATATAAGTCCAGGAGTAATAGCCCTTTTGGCAATCAGGAGATGTATATCAGTACGAGAGTTCATGGTGGGCTTAGCTAACCTAGAGCAGGCAGGTCTATAAAGGTTTCCTTTGCCTTAGAGTTAGCTTTCTTTGTTCTTGATCTTCAGATGCAGTTCAGCTTTATAAGGGTGTTTTGTTTCATCATAAAATCCATTAATCCTTTGAGAAAGTAAGAGTTCCTTCTGAGACATGTGGCCACAACCCTAACAGTCAACTGGAAATATGACACCCATCTTTAGATATGGTGTGGGGTATTGGTAGACCGGTCTGACCCCTTGAGACTCAATAACAGTTCTGATCAGAATTTCCTGTTATTGTTCTCATTTTAATAATGTGCAACTGAATTAGGTGTCCTTGCTTCAGCTTCTAGCATCTTACCTTGGTTTTTTGCATGAAGATATTAGAGGGGTAAATATAGAATAAAGAAGTGGATGCTACCCAAAATTTATGGATTGGAGATAAACTTTGACTTTCTTTATGGTGGTCCTATCCAAGTTGAATTGAGTTAAACTGCCAAAATTGAAATGAATAGTAACTATAAATTTAGCCTATATTTTCTTACTCCAGGGCTATCACATTAGGACCAGAATAAGGACTTTAAATTTGTCAGTAGTAAATTAGACATTTAAAGTTATAGTTGATTTCTATTACCCCCTCTAAGTAAATGATGAAGGAAAATGTCCACATGTGTTTATTTAAACTTGGCACAGACTTATAATGCTAATTAGTTAATTAATTGGTACTTCAAACAGTATCTTTAAGTTTATTTATTTATTTTGAGAGAGAGAGAGAGAAAGACAGCAAGAGGGGGAGGGACAGAGAGAGAGAGAGAGAGAGACAGAGAGAGAGACAGAGAGAGAGAGAGAGGGAGATAGAGTAGTCCAAGCAGACTCTGTGCTGTCAGTGCAGAGCCTGACACAGGGCTTGATCCTAAGAACTGTGAGATCATGCATGACCTGAGCTGAGATCAATAGTAGGATACTTAACTGACTGAGCTAACCAGGTGCCCCTAGTTAATTTCTACTTTTACTTTCCATTTTCCTTTATTATTCTAAGAAGTAGCTTGAATATAGCAAATTATAAGCTAATCTGATAGATGAGATCACTCAAGTTCAGGGTGATATGGCTATAGAATAGCTAATCTTGATATCTAATATTCCATGAGCTTTCTATTGCAGGTAAGATGCTGGGCTAGACTTGCCTAGCTTCTTATTAAGTAAGAAACTTATTGGGTAAATTTGCTATATGAATCCTCTTCAGTCTAGAGACATTGATTTCCATGTAAAACAAATAAATATTGCTCTGATTAATCTCAAAGGAGCTAAGCCAGCCACAGATGGGTGTTTTACTTTGTACTTTGCTTGGAAAGAAAGAGCAACCCCATAAACCCCACAAATTCTAAGCAGCAATTTTACCACAAAGAAAGAGAATAGTTTATTTTTCATATTAGTGCAAATTAACAATATATAGAAATTCAGATGGATTTGTTACTTCAGAAATAAACCAATTCTGCTTTTCCTTTTTTTTTTTTTTATTAACCTTGTTTCAAACTTTATTCCCAGGCTTCTTCAGTTTAATTATCTGCAAAGAATTAATTGTGTATAAGCAAAAACTAAAAAAAGCTGTTTTTAAGGGGCTTGGCCTTAAAAACATTAGAGATCTAGATTTTATCAGATCCATGAACAAAAATTTTTAAAAGCACCCATAATATAAAATAGCAGCTCCAAGCAACTTCTTCAAGTTTTATCTTGTTCAGAAGTTGACTCTATTCAGTTTGCTTTATTCTTGGAAGCTTCATCAAAATTCTCCACAAGATCTGGATCGTCATCCTCCTCTTCCTCCTCTCCCATAGTAAGCGGTGCCTTTCCATCCAAAGATTGTGTGGGAAGAGTTTCAGCTAGTCATCTTAAACTAATCAGACCATCTGCCAAGCTGGTTTAAGATACTGGGTAGCATTTCTGTCAGCTGCTTTGTCTCAGCATGACCTGTAATGAAACTGTTCACTGCCGGGGTGCCGGGACGCCTGAATATCAGGGTTCTTAAAGCGATCCCTGCTCCTTGGTTTGGGAACTTATTCACTTCTTCAATACCAGAGATATTGTTTACCCCAACTTCTTTAAGGAGAACTGAATTTTTTTTTTTTTTAATCATGGCTGTAGCCATGTAGCCACAGAAGGCCATTCTGTGAATCAACTTCTTTCAAGTGGGCAGTTCCTGTCCCACCAATGCGTACTTGCTTGTATTTTGGCCAGTTTCTCCGGGTTCATGATAGTTTCTTTCATCTTGTTGGAATGGAAATGGGACCATGTGGGGGACTAGGGTGCTCAGGGGGTCTTGGGTGGACCATCTGAGATGAGGTGCACACATGTAGGGTTGCAAGATGGCAGCTATTTTTTCTTCCATATAATTGTATGATCTATAAACAACAGCAGAGTCTACATATTTTTCTGCTCTTTTAAAAAATTTATTGATAAAAATGAATTTCAATGTTATTTTCTAAATTAGAAATCTTTGACAAATTTTTAAGGTGTGATATCTTCCTTTTCTATCAGTTCTTTTTATCAAATTTTGGTCCACATTAAGGTATATATTTATATATCCATCCATTGTTTAATCACTTATCTTTAGTAGAAGGTCTCCTAATTAACCTCTTAATTAGTTTCACAGATGAATATATTCCATATAATGAGCCGTCTAATGCCCTTGGCATGCTGAAGGTTTATTGCTCATAGGGTGTGCTCTGTTTTGCCAAGGAATATTTACTCCTACCAGTTGAAGACTTGTTCTCACAGGTTTATACTTGTTACTGCAATCACAAATGTTTTGATGAATATAATATAAACTGATGACATGTGCAGGGAAAACAATAGTTATCTGAGTGAAATAAAAACCGAATGCTTTCGCATGGCTTGACTTATGTAAATGGCTAAAAATTGTGATGATTGTAAAGACTGAAAAAACAAAAATCAGAAAAGTTTGCTTTACATATGTCTTCAAATTCTGTTTTAACCTTAAAGAACTGAAACTGAAGACGAGATGATGAATTCAAGACACTTTATGTTACTGGTCAATAATCCAATTCATCTTTGGCCAATATCAAATTAGTGAATGGATGTTTATATTTAAAGTAAAAATATTATGCACAATGTTTTTCATTTATTTATTACCTTTATGCATTTGCTTCCTATATTTTAGGATTTGTTGCAGAAATTACTTCTTTTGATTAACTGCCATACTACGACTTTTGTGCAGTAGGACTTATGATTTATCTTTCTATTTGCGTTTTTTTCCATATAGAATTAAAGTCCCTGGTCAAAGCCATAATAAGGTTTTATGTATAAAAATACCACATATTATAACAATACCTTCAGTCTATTATACCATTCTTTTAGGTATAATTATAAGATTAATCAACTTGAAATAATATTCATTTAACTTTAATTCTGGAATTTCTATTCTTTATCATGATAAAAGTGGAAATAGTCTTAACCAGATTTAGACAAGTAAAAAGTTTGTCCTTTCTCCTTGTAGCAAAATTCTAGAGACCTGTTTCTTAGGTGTCTTGCTGCATTAGACCACTAGGCTGGTGGATATCATTTTTATATCAACATTACAATACAGTAAAAGAAGCTAAGTTTCCTCGTCTGAAATAATTTCCAATTTAGATTTTAAATTTGAGTCTAAACCAACAGCATTTTAGTGTCATTTTTCTGCTTTCCAAATTGCCAAAAATATCTGTTCATTACTACATGGCCTTTCTGCGTTTGTCTTTGGGCTATCACTCTTCCTTATCTCTTGACCAGACTGTGCTCAGAACGGAATCTGGGCAAAGCCTGTTGCAGCTGTCTTGAGCTGACTCCTTCTAACCTGCCTGTACATTGTTTGGTCATTTGGTTCTGTTGTCCAAAAAGAGTCAGGAGATTTTCATTTCATTCATTTTGTAGGTATAGAATGACTTTCCATTGAAATAAGAAGTATAAAACAATTCTACTAGACAGTCATAAAAAGGTATGTTCTGCATTATAGAATTAAACATGCCTTTTGGTCATGGCATTGTTAAGTTTTACTGTTTAATCTTTCATGCTCACTGTTGTGTAGACCATAAGAACACTCCCACATTTCGTTTTCAGTGTCTGGTAAACTTAGTTGAAAATTTAAATTAAATTTTATCTCATCTTTTATATTTATATTCATATATTTATAATTATTATTGTTCTTTTATAAGTATTTATGTTCATATATATGTTTATATATATAGGGTATATATATGTTTGTTTATATAAGTATATATATTTGTTATATGTAGCATGGCAAGGATATGACTAATTGACCACTTCCCACAGAAAACAAAATAAGTAGTTTGGTAAACGAAGGGTAATCTGTATTTTTCCTGTAAACATGATCTGAATTTGTTATTTTATAGAAACATCAAAATGAGAAACAACTCCTGAATGTACTATGAAATTCTCATTATGATCCTAGAAAAAAGAGTTCTGTGTATGTGCAAATGATAGTTTATCATAATAGAGCAATATTCATGTAGCTCATCAGTCTGATGGTGGCAGTTTTCAGCCTGTCTTCTTTTGCTTCTGGTTTTATTTTTGTTTATTTTTTCTTTCTGGAGACAGAAGCAGATACATATGTCCCCAGAGTGAAAAATACCTTTCTTCTATAAAGCTCAACCAAAATCACACAATCATGAATCTCAGAACAATCCCAGATTAAACCTAGGGATTTACTATAAAGAGAATTACATTAAAAAGAATTCTAATGAAATTCTAAGCAAAACGTATCTGAGAAAGATAAAGCTACTTTCCATTGCTTAAAATGTTTTTCTACCTCTTTTAAATTATTTTAAAAGGTCTTATAACTTCTTAATATATGATAAAATTCTGCATTAACTTCTTTATATCTGATACAATGCTTGGTAAATACTTGCCCTCCTGAAAACTTACAGTATGACATAAAATCAGGGGTTTCTGATGTTTACCTTTAGAAGATTTGTTTTTGAAGGAGTAATATGAAGTTTTGTTTGGGAAGAAAAACTTTATATACTTTTATTATCATTATTAGTTAGCTTTTTCTGAATGAGAAATGGTGCAGGTTTTTAATCAGCTTCCAGTTGCTTTTTGCTTCTGAAACTATAAATACTATTGCATCATAGTTTCAAAATGATATATGTAAAACGAACAATACAGTTCATTTTAGTCTCACCCTCAGGTCCAAATCCCTATGAAAATCCCTGCCTTCTCCCATACAGCATACAGGCTGTCAAGCTGAGCTATTCCCTGGGCTCCATCTGGTCCTGCTTGACATTCCAAGGGCAACAGTGTTTTCCCAAACTGATGTGGAAGAGATGACCCTTCTTCAACACTCATTGACCTGGTTGTGCTCTACTTCAGTGTGGACTCTTTGAGACTGACTTTTCTTCCACAGTCTTTTATGCTGGCTTCTGTTTTGATTATTGAGTGTTAGGATGTTACCTTCTGTCACTGAGCCCTTTTCTCTCTATACACTCTTTCTAGGTTGCCTCACTGAGTTTCATGGGTATAAATAATATCTATGTGTTGATAATTCTTAAGTGTGTAGATATATCCCTGACCTTGCCAGAACTCCAGATTCACATATTCTACATACTATTTGATATATCCACATGGGTAACCACTAAGCATCTCAAACTTAACATGATCCAAATAGAACTCTTGATTTTCATTCCAAGGCTGCTTTGCTGTTACTCTTGCCTGTTTCAATAAATGACTCTACCATCCAACTATTTGCTCAAGCCAAATTTCCAGAGCTGGCTTATTTAATACAGTAGTCATCATTGTATGTGATTATTTAAATTAAAATTAAGTAAAATTAACAAAACTAAAAATTCTATTTTGCAGTTACACTAGTCACATTTTAAGTGTTCAGTAGTCATATATGGGTATTGGTACCATATTAGACAGGGCAGACATAAAAAAATTTCTTAAATGCAGAAAATTTTATTTAACAGTATTAGTCTAAAGATAATTATATCTGTCTCTCCCTCACCATACTTCTCAGGTCCTATCTGCTCAATCAAAATAATGTGCTTTATTTAGGAAATGAAAGTGTATGCTGTTTATTTATAATTACCCAAAATTTGTCCACTTCACTTTATCTCCAGAATTTGATTAGTCAGAGTTGTGATTAAGTTGTGATTAAGACCTCTGTCTTTCTGCAGGGGTGTCCTAACTTGTCTTCCAAGTTGTCCTCTTATCAACTGCTTCTTTGCAGAGCAGCCAACAGGATCGATTTATTTATTTATTTATTTATTTATTTATTTATTTATTTATATATATTAAGTGTTTTATTTTATTGTTTTTTTAATTTTTAAGAAAGAGAGAGAGAGAATGGATGTGTGTATTCATGAGTGTGAAGTGGAGAGGGGTAAAGAGAGAGGGAGACAGAAAATCCCAAGTGGAAACCTATATGGGGCTCTATCCCACCAATAATGAGATCATGATCTGAGCTGAAATCAAAAGCTGCTGCTTAAGCGACTGAGCCACCTAGACACCCCAGCCAACAGGATCTATTTAAAACATAAATTAGGTCATGTCATCTTCTTGCTTTGAACCCACACCTTCATATCAAACAAAGGATTAGTATCCACAGTCTATAAAGAACTTATCAAACTCAGCACCCCCAAAATAAATAATCCAGCGAAGAAATGGGCAAAAGACATGAATAGACACTTCTGCAAAGAAGTACCCAGATGGCGAGTAGATAGATACATGAAAAAATGTTATGCTCAACATTACTCATCATCAGGGAAACATGAATCAAAACCACTATGAAATAGCACCTCACACCTGTCAGAATGGCTAACATTAACAACTTAGGCAACAACAGATGCTGACAAGGATGCAGAGAAAGAGGATCTCTTTTGCACTACTGGTGGGAATGCACACTGGTGCTGACACTCTGGAAGACAGTATGGAGGTTCCTCAAAAAATTAAAAATAGAGTTACCCTACATGCAATAGCAATTGCACTACTAGGTATTTACCCAGGTGTGCTGTTTCAAAGGGGCACATACACTCCAATGTTTATAACAGCGCTATTGAAAAAAGCCAAAGTATGGAATGGAGTGTTACTCAAAATGAATGAAATCTTGCCATATGCAACTACGTGGATGGAACTGGAGGGTATTATGCTAAGCGAAATTAGTCAGAGAAAGACAAATATCATATGACTTCCCTCATATGAGGAGTTTAAGATACAAAGCAGATGAACATAAGGGAAGGGAAGCAAAAAATAATATAAAAACAAGGAGGGGGACAAAACATAAAAAACTTTTTAATTTTTTTAATGTTTTATTTATTTTTGAGAGAGAGATCGCAAGTGGGAGAGAGACAGAGAGACAGAGAGACACAGAATCGGAAGGAGGCTCCAGGCTCTGAACTGAAAGCACAGAGTTCGATGAAGGACTTGAATTCATGAGCTGTGAGATCATGATCTGAGTTGAAGTAGGACACTTAAGCAACTGAGCCACCCAGGCGCCCCCAAAAGACTCTTAAATATAGAGAACAAACACAGGGTTGCTAGAAGGGTTGTAGGAGGGAAGATGGTCTAAATGGGTAAGCGGCATTAAGGAACCTGCTCCTGAAATCATTGTTGCACCATATGATAATTAACTTGGATGTAAATTAAACAATAAATAAATAAATCCCCAAACCCTTTGATGACCTCTCATTGCTCATAGAACAAAATGCACCCTTCTTACCCTGATTTACAAGCTCTTTATGACCTGGCATCTACTTAACCTCCTGGCCTCGTTTCACATGTTTTGTTTCATCTACTATGCTTAACCACACTCATTATTTTTATTTTTCTCACAGAATAGACCAATCTTATTCTATTTTAAATGTTTTTCCAAGCCATTATCTCCATTTAAGATGCTTTGCTTTCTTGTCATGACATAGCTAACTCCATCTGGGTATTGGTATCTCAACCTGGAACTGCCCACCCCTGCCAACCAAAGTAAGAGTAGTGTCCGCACGTTCTCTGGATCTTAGACATGTACATTTAATTATCTGCCTACCTTTCACTATCAATTCTCTTCTCGCTTATGTGTAGTCTTTTTCTAATAAGAGCCTAATTTCTTTGAGAACCAGAATATTACTTATCTGATTTACCACTTTATCTCTAGTTTCAAAGTAGTGCCTGACAAACAGAGGAGGATTAAAAGAAGTGTGTTCTATATAAAGTGATGTAAAATGAGAAAACTAAGAAAAGATAATTTTGACTTTCAAGATAGTCCCATCTCTTTTAATTTTACCCATGGTCCATGAAATTAAAATAAGATGTGCACAAGAATAGGGATTTTTAATCTCCCCGCTTAAGATCAGAGGATGTAATAATAGTTGATACAATTGAGATGAGATTTTTGGAAAAAAATGTTTATTAATTTGCTGAAAATTTCCTGAGTCACAGGGCACTGTGCTTGTCTTCCCCTACAAATTAAAAAAATGCCCTTGAGAGTCACCATGACATTAATGAAAACTGTCCTTACTAAGTTTTTCTTTTTAGTTTTTTAATGTTTATTTATTTTTGAAAGAGAGACCCAATATGAGCCTGGGAGGTGGAGAGAGAGGGAGACAGAATCTGAAGCAGGCTCCAGGCTCTGAGCTGTCAGCACAGAGCCTGACACAGGGCTCAAACTCATAAACCTGAGAATGTGACCTGAGCCAAAGTTGGACCCTTAACTGATTGAGCCACGCAGGTGTGCAGAGTTTTTTATTTTTAAATCTATAATTTGTTATCATATAAAAGGAACTACAAAGTTGATAGAAAGTCCTTAGTGATGAAATTCAATATTATCTCATTTTTATTATTGAAAAACACATAATTTATACTTATTGAATATTAAAAAAAGTAAATCTAAAATATATGGAGCACCTGGGTGGCTCAGTCAGTTAAGCAGCTGACTTCAGCTCAGGTCATGATCTTGCTGTCTGTGAGTTTGAGCCCCTTGCTGGGCTCTGGACTGACAGCTCAGAGCCTGGAGCCTTTCATTTCTGTGTCTCTCTCTATCTCTGCCCCTTCTCTGCTCACACTGTGTCTCTCTTTCTCTCAAAAATAAACATTACAAAAATAAAAAATATAAAAATAAATTTAGCTTCATGCTTTTAATGAAATGCATTCTTAATGGCTTTTTATGCTTTACTCTTAATTAATAAAATTTATATAAAATGTTGGTAAATGCTTAAGCTTTCTTTTTTCAGTATTTCCATTTAAAAATTTCAGGTGCTCTTCTCTATCCTTTCTGCATCAAAATTTTAAAGCACATTATAGTCACATTTTATAGAACGGTGCAAAATAAAAATACAATCACTGAAGGATATAAAAATATCTTAATCTCTGTTCTTGGGAAATAAATTTCAACTTTGGGGGACATCATCTTTAGATCATTTAGGTTTCTTGCTATACGGTTCTCTGACTGTCAGAATTAGCTGGGTGTTTGTGAAAATGGAGATTCCTGAAAGTCAAACATATAAAATTAAATGGGGGCATAGCTGGGGCATGGAAATCCACCCTGAAACACACACACACACACATACACACACACACACACACACACACATGCATAAAACTTATGGGGATTCACTTTAAATATTCTAAAGTTTGAGAATCAATAATCAGTGTTTGTAATGAAATTTAATGGAATCATCCAAAGCAGACTTTAATGGTCTTTGTTTAAACAGCCCTACATTGTTGAAAGTATAGTTTGATTCAAAATGTATAGGAGCGGTTTTTTCCTGAATGATAGTATGCAATATTATGAGGCAGGCTGGCCTCTCTCATACTCAAAGGCTCTGCTATTACATGCCTGTCTTTGGACTTGGAGGTCTTTTATTATCAAGCTTTTAGGCTTAATAAAATCAAGAGTGGGTTAAAATTAAAGTGCCTATTTAAAAAAAATAATAGTTTATAGCTATTACTAACTTATTAC
>NC_043705.1:61961734-61988540 GCF_006229205.1 Suricata suricatta | reverse complement strand
GACCAGAAGACACCTACAGGTTGAAAGTAAAGGGATGGAGAAATATCTATCAGGCAACTGGAAGCCAAAAGAAAGCTGGAGTAGCCATACTAATTTCAGACAAAAACGAATTCTTTTATTAGAGTAGTTTCAGGAACATAGCAGGACCCGAACGATGGAAAGATAAACAGTTGAGTTTTATTTGTTGAGAAAATTCAGCGCACAAGAAAATTTGGCTAAGCACAGTTTGAGTAATCAATCAATCAATTCAATTTACAAATGACTCTTGGTAACTGTGTTAGAAGGAATGGGAAAGCAAAGGTATAAGCTTTATCTCCCACCATGACACTTAAAATACATGAAAGAGGTAAGTGATGTGTCAAAATATTCCATCCTATTAAGTAAAAACTGCTACAAGAAATGTATGAAGAGTACAAAGGCAGTGATTCCTAAGGTGAGAAAATACAGCTCACAAGGGTTCCCTGGAGGGCCTGATATTTAAACTTGAGCTTCAAAGTAGAAAGAATTTGAGTATTAGGAAACTCCAGAGGAACCTGGTATAATTGGGTCTAGATGTTCAAGTTGCCAAGTGTCTACTAAGGAAGAGCAAAACCCTAGGATAAAGAATAAAATGAGGCTGCCTGGGTGGCTCAGTCGACTAAGCATGTGCCTTTGGCTCAGGTCATGATCTCACGGTTAGTGGTTTTCAAGCCCTGCTTTGGGCTCTGTGCTGACAGCTCAGAGCCTAGAGCCTTCTTCCAATTTTGTGTCTCCCTCTCTGTCTGCTCCTCCCCCACTCATGCGCTGTCTCTCCCTCTCTCAAAAATAAATAAACATTTGAAAAATGCAAAAAGAATAAAATGAATAATGTTAATACAATACACATTTTTTTATATCGAGTTTTAACAAAAATTCAAAGTTGACATGAGGCCTTTTTCTATCCACCAGTGGAAAAATGCAGAATCAATGGTTCTAATCTACTCAGCAGCTCTCGTATAAAATAACTGAACTCAGTCAGTCACTACCACAATAGGGAGGCAAATATTCTGGGAGCATTTAAAAGTTGATAGTTCCTGTTCCTTGTTGCATGTCCTAAAATGTTATTATTTTGGCTTCTTTACTTAAAATAATGCCCTTTCTAGAGCCCAACCATCATAGATATTAGATTTTAGATACTAGAACCTGGCACTTAAGTCAGAAGAATATTCAAATTTCCCATGACAATGTAACAACCACAAGGACATTTCCAAAGATGTTTGCATCCTAGTCACCAATGCCAATGACAAACTAGAAAATTAAAAACTCCAGCTATTGTACGTCTATACTTTGTGAAATGGCAGCATGCAGAGGTTGTTAGAATATCACCAAGCATAACTCTGAAAAATTTTCTCCAGGATTAGAATAACCAATACAATCTGAGTAGAAAAGGAGACTTTAACTTAATCTAATAGTTTTCAAGTTTAGCTATTTTTTTCTTATCTAATCATGAACAAAACTGACTTTGATAGAGTTGAGATAGACAACATACAGGTTTATGGGTAGAATTCAGAAAATACTTAAAGTAACAAAGCACAGAAAAAGTAATACAGTAATTTGCATTTCCTTGAGGAATAATGTATTTAGTGATTTTAATATAAAATATATTACTTATGCAGTTTTTATAGTAGAAAACTTCACTTGTATAATTAAATATATGAAAGATCAGATAAACAGGCATTGTATATGAGCAATCATTAACCAACATTACAAGTACAAACACATTCAGAAGGCTGACTTTGTAGGCAATAACGTGTAAAGAAGGAATTGGGAAGTCTGTTTCGTGACTTGGAAAAAATGCATGAAGTGGTAGTTTATGATATCCAAAATATAAAAAGAAAGAAAAAAGAAAGATAGTGTAAACAGCGTCAACACTGGAGTAAATATACTTATTTTGAGGCAGAGGAGAGGATAACAAAATGGCCTCACAATGTGAAACATCTGGGCATTGAATCAAAAATGGACTTTAATTGGAAACAGACAGATGGCATAAACGCTATTAGTACAGAGAAAGCTGTTGCATAGACATGGAGATCTAGGATATTGACTTTGGCAGTACTGTCTTTACTTTGCATTGCCAATGTTATTCAAATTGAATAGAAAATCAGAAAAGGTTGATTGACCTCCTTGCCTAACATTTCATCAGGCCTATTCTTGCGCTTTTAAATAGATAATTACATGGTCTCGTGTAATTGAACAAACAGGGAAAACATCTTTTTTTGTTGATATTATACATATATACATATACTGGAAGAAAGAGTATTGTCATAGTGGCATTTAGCTTTCTTTTGGCAATATTAGCTCAAAATAAGTTCTTAAAGTGTTTTTATTATAAGGAGGCTAAATTTTTTTTTATCATTCTTAGAGCTGAACATAATTCAGGAGTTATTATCTAAGTCTTTCCCATAGAGCATATCAAAACAAGATTAAAAATTCAAACACAGTGAGGTAACCGGGTGATAGGAATATTCTCATCTATCTTTGGTTGATCATATGTGACTTACAGAGTTGTTAGGTATTTAATCACTACACTCAAGTCTGATCTATAAATTCATTTTAAATAGACTTTGTCACAGAGCGTTTAGTAAAAAAGTGCCAGTGATAAATGTTTTTAAGAAAACTCATTTTGGAAGTAACTTATTTATGCACTGGCTTTATCGTCTAGCTTTTCTGAACCTGGAAGAAAGCATTATTCATTTAAATCAGTGACTAAGACTCCGATTCTGATTTGTTTGAGAATCTGATGAAAATGAAGGATATTCCTTCCTGAAAAATGCACATGCACACAGAATATTTCAAATACTTTCAAGAAGCTTATCCTTTGAAATCCCATACTTGGCGTCCATGGAACTCAGGTAGCCAATCTCTGGTTTCAAGTAACTTCAGAGATAACATTAACGTTTATAAATATGGTAGAAGCTGGATGTAATGGTAGCGCTCACTTTCCCAATTGCCTAATTAAATCACTGCTCATGTTTAAAATCCTTAATAGTTAATTATCTAACCCTCTTTTCTGTTTTAGTTGTCTGAAAGCTCTAGTTTATAATATAACAAAATAAATGAAATAGGAAAAGAGGATTAAGAGTCCACTTATGGTAAGCACTCACTAATGTATAGAATTGTCCAACTGCTATATTGTATACCTGAAACTAATATAACTGTATGTTGATTATACTAGAATTAAAATTAAAAAACAGAAGTTAAGAAATCTAATAAGTAGAATCTTAAAATTACGTTGATAGAATTATGATCCAGTGAAGGTAAAAAAAAAACCCAACTTGATGGATAAAGATATTTTAATCTGTTAGCATCTTGCTTATGATCATCCTCTTTCAAATGCTTTAGGAAACATGCTTTTTCTAATGCTTTTACAATATGGGTACATCCTCATAATTCCACTGTTTACATATGATTTCCTTCCTATTTTTTTTACATTTATTTATATTTGGCAGACAGAAACAGACAGAGCGTGATTTGGGGAGGGGCAGAGAGAGAAGGAGACACAGAACTCGAAGCAGGCTCCAGGCTCTATGCTGTCAGGACAGAACCCATTTCAGGGCTTGAACCACAAGACTACAAGATCATGACCTAAGCTGAAGCCGGACACTTAACCAACTAAGCCACTTAGGTGCCCCATATGATTTTCTTCCTTTAAGTTAAACCAAATTTTTATTTATTCCAAGTACAGAGCCTTTGAACTGTATCATGATAAAAATAATCATAGGTAAAATTTATGGGGTACTGTCTTGAGCCCCCTACAAAACTTCAACTTAATTCCCAGAACAATCCTAGGAGGTAATGAGGATGATTATTAAAAACAAAAAATAATATAGTAAAATTTGCATTCCATTAATTACTCCCAATTCTATTTTTTGGTGTTGGCTTGAACAACTCTTTCTCTTTTATATCAGAGATCTTTGTTTTTGTTTGTTTGATTTTTAGACTCTTAGAACAAAAAAGAGGAACTAGGGAACTTATAATCATTTTAGATTAAATCTTTCAGTTTGCAAATGATAAAATTGAGACTAAAAATAACTAACACAAGACATGTAATACTTCTCTCAATACTATTTTACCAGGATGTCTTATGTGCCATTAACCTTACTTTAAAGAATGTTCTCTAGATGGTTCCTTACACATCCTTCCTCCCAATTGCTCTTCTCAATGCTCTGCATTAGTGTGGCACCAGAAAGCTGTCACAAGTCTCCATATGGGGCTTGGGCAGCAAGTAATATAATTTGTAATTGCTCTGAAATGGCTAGTTTTATTCAACAAATCAAAAAAATTAAGCAGCTGTATTTTGAGGATTTTTATTTGAATATTTGTCAATCGATCAGTTTTGTAAATTTAGTTTTCCCTTTAATAGAATTTGTAAAAAGTCAGACAGACCAAAAAAAGATTGAGTAGGAAAAATTAGGAAAATAAAACCACTCAATAATAGTTGGTCATATTTGTTGAAAAGTTACAGTGTGTCAGGAACAAGATTGATAGCATTAAATGGACTACTTCCTAAAATCTTCCCAGACACATCATGGACACTATGTGGTGCTGTCATTAATGCATATTTTATAAATAAACAGGTATGAAAGCCACATAGTTTGAAGTGTAAGAAGTAAGATTTAATCTCAGAAAACTCTCTAGGGCTCTTAAATTTAGCCACTGTGTTATAGTACCTCATTCAGTTGATAATAATAGCATAAGTATGTCAGTTATTTGATATTTCATGATGAAATTAAAACTTAAAATTTTAAATACAGAAGCATATATGACAAAAAATATGTCTACCTTCCAGATAGTAACCAAATTTAACTTAGTTATATTTTTCTAGATTATTTTCTTAGATAAAATGAATGATAAATTTTGGGTGGTGTCAGAAAATGGTAATTGTGTTAAAAGCTGAAGTTCAAAGATAATTGCTATATGTCACTTCTGCCATTAAGAAAGATATTTTCCTCTTGTGAAATATTTTACCAGAGTAGGTTACATATACGGCTGCATTACCACTGTTTACACAAGGTAATAACATTGATTAGCTAACATGATATTATAAAACTTCATAATCAACACATCTAATATTTTTTAACTTTGATTAGATTATTGTGTTACATGAACCACAAACTATAAAGGCTGAACACATTGAAAACTGCGTTTTACTGCTTTGGCCAAATAAAATGCACATAAATTAATCTAGTATCTATTTAACGATATGCGTAATTGCCATTGTGCTACACGGTAATTAAACCTGAATGGACAACAGGTGATTATAACTTTACATAGCCAGGCTAAAATTCTATAGCTCTTTCACGATTGCTTCAGTATTTTCATGACTGGTAGTACCAACAAGTTTATCTGATACCATGTAAAACTTGATCCTCATTAGTCACACATGTACCTTCTAACCCCATAGCTACTTCCCCCATCACCAAGGTTTTAATCTGATTCCTCCAATGTCAAGAGTTCTATTAATACAATTAATTTTTCCTCTCTTCCTGTCTCTGCAGAATACACACCACGACTAAGACTTTAAGATCTGTTTCTCTTCTCTGCAATCTTCCCCCCACCTAAAAAGCAAATAAAGCAGTTTTAGGAAGAATGACTATGGAATAAGGCAGATTTGGCTTTGAGTTTAATCTCTGCTTACTTCCTTTTGGATGAAATTGAACAATATATCTAAGCTCCTGAACCTCAGTTTATCTATAAAATATGGGATAAAACTGGTACCTACTTGAAAGCGGTATTATGTGAATTACATAGCCAGTGGATAGAAAGAGTTTGACCCAGGCTATGATGCATAGTGTTTGCTCAATAATTTGTAATTGATGGCATTAACCTTGCCTCAGCCCAATTCTCTCATCTTCAGCTGTCATAGGTCTGGAGAGCTGGAGGCTCTGTGGATCTAACGCTTAGATAGCCGGCTGGCTTGGCTAGGCTGACCCAGGACTCTCAGAATATGGTCTCGGTGCTTAGACCTGTGGCCAAGGGAAGTTATAGGGGAGGAAAGATAACTGTTTACCTAAGGAGAAGGAAGGCTGGCGAAGGACAGTTAGAAGTTCTAAAGAGCAATGTCACCAAATAACTGGAAACAGGTAAAGTACATTAAGTTACAGGGGCCAGAAACTGTAGGCATGCATGTGGGTGACTGCATGAACATTCTAGGTTCCAGCAACTCATAGAAATAATACCATGGTAACTGCAGCTAGGTTATTTCCAGAATCATTACTTTTACTACAAAAATGCTCCTCTAAAATAAATTAGACTTCAAATAACCCATAGAAGTGGTCATAATATTTCAAGGACAAGAAAAAATTACTACCTACTTGGGTCTCTGAAGGAGAGAAAAAATGTTCATCCTGTAATACTTTTATACCAAGGAATACCATACAAATGACCAAGATTGATGATACAGTGGAACTCATTCACACTTAAGTATATTTAATAAATCAGCAGGTATAATGAGTTAACTCAAGCCATTTCTCACTTTCACCAGTGGTAAAGGATTAGAAAGCAAAGCGGCCCTGTAGATGTCCTGACTTGGATGTGAGGGTAGATATCATCAGAGAGAGGGAAGCAAGTACAAAAACAGATTACTGGCACTCTGAAAAGTGACTTTGAAGGTGTCTAGATTTTTTTCCAGGCTGTGTTTCTTGTCTTAAAGGCAAACAAAATTAAGAGTTATATTTTCCTGTCCATGATATAGTTTAGGCAAACATTGCTCATATTTATGCTGTAGTGGAGAAATTACAGAAAGAGAGTTGGAGGTGGTAATGATAGTGATAATATTTATGATAACATTTATCTGGATTTTACAATGCTCTAGGTACAGGGAAATTCTGACTCATGATTAGCAGAAATAAATAACACAATGCAAGAAGCTTTTATAACTTTACTTGTTTTCCCACAACTGAGTAAAAAAACCCAATAAAACAAAGTGCAATTTAATTATCAAGGCATAATAGACTGTAACTTAATTCTGTATTAAAAAGCTACTGTTATAAATCAATATAATTGAAACCATACGTGTGCTAATTCCTAATTGATGATTGAATGCATTTGTTGTCAGAGAGCCCAAGCAGAATAATTATATCCTGTCACTCTAGCTCTCAGGAAATTGAGGACCCATATCAAGGGAGAAAGCTCTAATTCAGGGATTTTGTAAGTCATACAATCAAATTCCTAAGAGCACAATTGGGAACATATTCTAGGTGCATATGGATTTTCTTATTAATTCTAACTGAAAAGTAACAACCCATATTTAGTCAACTAGAACAGATCATTTCATTGGAAAAATAACCTTCATTATGAAATCAAACTGTTCTGGCTTAGATGGTCTTGAAATGTTAGATCTCTTTTATTTGGTAGGATAACATTAATTGAATATAAATAAGTTATTTTAGGAACATAAACTACAAATATATTAACTTATCAAATCTAGAATAATAGATATGGCATCTACTCTAAGTGTACTAAATGCCATTTGTGACAGCATTCTTCACTATGGTTTTGGTATGAAGGATATGTTTGTCTGGAAAAACACTGGACCAGAAAAGATAATTAAAATTACTATTAAAATCATAAATGGTTCTACACATCCATTAATTCATTACTTCATTTCAAGAAGAGGTAGTTGCTAAATTCTAGGCCCATTTTAAGCAGCAGTGATTCAAAGTTACATAAAATACAGAATCCATTTTTAAGGAGCTCATAGTTTACATAGTTAAGTGGATGGGCAAATACTCCCTAGGGAAGATGAGAAAAACATCATGATATGTGTGTGTAAGGTATAATAACTAATAAGAAGAGTTAGTAATAAATTATTCAGAAGGGAGTTTGGGCAGATGATGAAACTTTAGCAGATATAGTGGCATAAATGTTTCAGGCATACAAAGTACCTAATGGAGAACCCAACACCTGTACATTGAGTGCATCCTAGTGAAACATAGCAGCAACACCAATAAGTAATAACAACAAAATGCAAGGGTAGAGTGGACAGGAAAATACTAAGACACATGCATCTAGAGAAGTAAGCAGTATGTGTACCAGAGCATGCCAAAAAATGCACTGCAAATTTGGATGTGGGGAGCCTTTGAAATAACTTAAGCAGGCAAGTAATAATTATAATTAAGAAATGTATGAATTTTTAAATTATTTTTAGGAGACTACCATGGAAGCATATGTTGACATTTTCTTTTCCTGAGGGATTGGGCAGCCTGGCAATGACTGATTAGTGGTCAATAGCTAGGAGTTGGGTCCCTTATGATCCATAGTTTATGTTATCCAAGATGGCACAAGACAGGGTAAGCTGGTGAGCTTTTGAATAGTTATATTTAACAAAGAAAAAGTGCTTGAGGGAGCACCATTTTATATTTAAACATGTAAACTTTCCAATTCTTCTAGAATGTGTAAATCTTTCCTTATACCCGTGTCCCAAATTTTGACCCTAATAGTATTGGCCTATTCTCCTTTCACATCTAAAATTCTCAGTTCCAGCTAAAACCCTGACTCTAAGATTTCACCCTCCATCTCCTACATAATGTTTAGCAATCTGACTTGCATCCTCACAATCCATTAAAATAGTTTTGCTGAGGGCAACTTGCTCTATGTAACTGAAAGGCAATTTTTATTTCTCCTCTCTCTGGGGCACTCTATAGCTTTAAATCCTCAAATTCTGCCTTGGTACTAGTGTCATTAGTCTATCCTGTTTCCCCTCCTGTCACTCTGGGTCTCATTCTTCTTGCTAAATCCTCTTCTTCCATCCACTTCTTAAATACCAGTTCTCTTTCAGATATCTTCTTTAACCTTTCAGATTCTCATTATTATAGTCAATATTCTACCAGATGTCAAACGTTTTTCTGAAACCTTCCTATAGAACTGATAACAGATTTTACTGTATATACATGCTTTTATCAGAGCAGTGGTAACACATGACTAAACTCATTTGTTTATGCTTACTTCTCCATACCATAAAAAGAAAAATTTAAGGGTAGGAATTCCCTATAGTTAACATGTTTACTGCTTTCATTTTACCCACAGTATCTGCTATACAGCCAATATTTATTATATACTAGGCTTCATGCTAAGTGTTTTGGTTTTTTCCCATTATCTCATTTACATTACCTCTACTAAAACATAGATGATATTACTCACAGTTTACATATAAGGAAGCCACCATTTCAAGAGTTAGGTAAAATTTTCAAGATCATATAACTAGTAAGTAGCAAAACAATGTTACCATAAAATCAAAGTGATTTTAAAATCCAATGCTAAATGCTTTATACATATGTTACTATGCTTTGTACATATGTTATCAGTCATTAAATCAAAGATAGCAAATTGATGCATATCTTGTGCCTACTTTAATTGACTGATGTGGGCCACTAGGAGTTCTATATAGAGGATTTTGAGGCTGAATCTGTACTCACTGGGAAAGAGTACCATAGCTACTCAACATTATGAAGAATATTCACTGGTAATGACAGGATGTTTGCATTCACTACATGATTTCTATACGGTTTTCCTACTTAGGAAGAATTGATGATTGAATAATAAATACATTTTATGTTTGTTCAACTAGTGGATCTTAAAACATTTTGTAGTCGTTCTCCAAATGGGAACTTTCCTTGCTGATACTTTTCTCCTCCTCCCTCCTTTCTCCTCTGCTCTCTTCCCTCCTCTCCTCTCTCATTTCCCCTCCCTCCCTTGCCCCTTCTCTCTTTCCCCTTCTCTCTCTTCACAAATTTCTACGAGTTCATTAAATTTCTAGGCTTCAAAGAAATAAAAATAATTCCAAAAAGTTGGCAACACTCTGCTTTAGTTGCCTTAGACATTTTTCCAGAGATGCACTGATACATTTTAATCAAATTAATATTCTAGATACTGAATTATGTTACTGACAGTATCAAAGTTTAATTAAGATTTTGGATATTGATACTACTGAAAAACAACACATTTCGTTAGTATTGGAACAATACTACCTACGCTGAAAGTTATAAATGATATTCATTTTCACATTTTATGGCCTCTGCTGCAACTTTAAGTCTCTTGGGGATACTCCAAAGTACCTTGCATATAGTTGGTGTTTAATAAATACTTGCTGAATAATTGCTTAAAAGTTGTCATCTTTAGATGCATAAACTCCTAATAAGCTTTCTTGTATAGCTCAATTGATTATGAGAAATTAATATGTTGATTGGGTAGTGTTATGACCTATAATTCTGATTAAAACAAATTAAGGGGTCTACTTTCTTACCTAATTTACCCCTCTGACCCTACTTAAAAATATGTCTTTATCCTAAACTCTTAATGAAGTTATTCACACTGAATAACCAATTATATTGTACTTTATGTAATAAATCTTCTGTTTTGTGTTCAGTTTAAAGATGCATATTCCTTGGCTGCTAAAGAATTAAACTTTTACCTGAGAATGTTTCTTACTGTCTGACATAGATTCATATATCTAGATGTTTATTATGTTAATACCAAACTCTCTACATTATGTAACTTATTATATATTGGTAAATCTTAGAAAGAGCAACACTTTAAAGCAATAACTCTAAAAGACTATAAAGATATACTATTGATTGAAAAATTCAATTATTTCCCATGCTAATGGAAAAATATTTAATCTGTCAAAGTTAAAATACTTTACTTGAAATGCTTTACTTTTAAAAGTATTTTAGAAACTAAAATACTTTTATTTTTTAAAATACTTGATTTAATCTGCTAAATAAAGTTAACAAATAATTTGAAACAAAATTTGGTTCCAAAATCATACTTGTTTTCAGTTATAATCTTTTTGTATTAGTAATGCTCTCTACACTGGAGAAAGTATTACTACTTAGGGTAGCAAAGATGCTTACAAAAAATGAAAATAATTTAGATATTATAGAATTCTAAAACTCAATTATATACTATGAAATAGAAAAGATTACTTTAAAGTTTTATTTATTTATTTAGAGTGAGTGAGAGAGAGCAAGCGAGCAAGTGCATGAGAAGGGGAAGGGCAGAGAGAGAAGGAGACAGGGAGAGAGAGAATCTTAAGCAGACTTTGCACTGTCAGCAAAGAGTCTGAGACTGGGCTTGAATTCATGAACGGTGAGATCATGGCCAAGCCAAAATCAAGAGTCAGATGCTTAACTGAATGAGCCCCTGGGCACCCCTGAAATATAAAAGATTTAACTCTCTGAATTAGAACTGCTAGGGATTAAAAACAATATTAATAAGAATGAATAAATAAAGCTCAGAAGTCAGAATATATAGAATCCTGACATCAATTTTTCACCCATATATTTGGCAAGCATTACTAATCAATTATGCTATTATTTTGTTCTAAGTGGGAATTCACCCTCAAAAGAGCATTGGTATTACTTAGTGCTCTGAATGAAAACGAGAGGACACTGTTTACTCTTTGTAAAAGAGATCTCTATCTTTTCAAATGACACCAGTAAACCTTAAAAATCAAGGAAGCTGGGGGTCCCTGGGTGGCTCACTTGGTTAAACATCTAACTTTGGCTCAGGTTATGATCTCACAGTTCGTGAGTTTGAGCCCTACGTCGGGTTCTGGGCTGACACCTCGGAGTCTGGAGCCTGCTTCAGATTCTGTGTCTCCCTCTCTTGCTGCCCTCCCCTGCTCACACACTCTCTCTGTCTCTCAAAAATTAATAAATGTTAAAAAATTTTTTAAAAAGTCAAGGAAGCTGACAAAATTCTTACATTCAAATGTAGACATAACTCAGTCTCAAAATAATCTTTCATAGGAAACCTATGTTTCATCTATAGCTGACCTGGTAAACCGAGTTCATAAAAAACAACTGATGATGCTGACTGCACCCACATAAATCACGCTGTCTGTCCTGTACTACTGAGATGGTAAGACAGTGAGACTCACGGTCTGTATCTCCGTATACAGATCTCTCTCTCTCTCTCTCTTCATATATATATGAATCTTTGAGCTGATTTACCTTAAAAGCTCATTTTGCCAATGGTAAAAGTGGGTTTGCTGGTGCCAGCTTTCTGAAATTGCTGTGAAATGGCAGAGATGAAAATAGGTGCAAGTTTTTTAGTTTAAGGAAAGAAAATGACTTAGATCTGCTGAGGGTTTTATCCCTAAGAAACACCATTTGGTTCATTAGCTCATCTGATCATAGATCATATTTTATTTTATTTCATTTCATTTCATTTTATTTATTTTAGTTTATCTCGGGGGGTGGTGGTGAGGGACAGAGACAGAAGGAGAGAGAATCCTAAGAAGATTCTGCACTGTCAGCACAGAGCCTTACAGGGGCTCAATCCCACAAACCAAAATAAATAATTGGATGCTTAATGACTAAGCCCCTAGATTAATTTTAAACGCAAATGGCATTGAAGCCATTTCTCATTCTTACTATAAAAAAGTCAAATTTCTCCATGTAGGTTTCCTAGGCTTCTATAATTTGACTTTATCGTCTTTCCTATTCCTTAACTTAAAATATTCCTACTCCAGACTAATCTCACTCTTTAGAGAAGGCATCATGCTTATTGTCAAGTTCTTACTGTCTACTCAGAATGCTTCCCTGCATTCCTTCCATCATCCCACTCTTTGCTGAAGTAGTTTTTTTTTTTTTGAGAGAGAGACAGACAGAGACAGAGAGGGTGAGTGGGGGAGGGGCAGAGAGAGAGGGAGCAAGAATCCCAAGCAAGGTCCCTGATCTCAGCCTACAGCCAGATGCGGGGCTGGAACCCACCAATCATGAGGTCATGACCTGAGCCAAAATCAAGAGTCTGACACTTAACCCACTGAGCCACCCAGGAGCCCCAAGGTAACTGTTTAAAACTGTAATGAGTTGCCATCCAAGGACATCCTCATTCTCTGAAATCTAGAAAAAGGTGTGTGTGTGTGTGCGCATGTGTGTGTGTGTGTATGTGTGCATGACATTTCTTTTCATTAATCATAATTGATTAATTTTATTTATTATAAAACACAGTGTTAGAGTGTGAGGTTTGGAAACATTCAGATGTGGATATGAATCCTAGTGCCATTGCTTACCATATGTGTGAACTTGTACTCTGAGGCAATCTTCTCACTTGTGAACTGGGAAGGGTAGCACTTACTTCTGATCTGTGTTTTCAGAATAAAATGAAGTTGATGTCAAATATCTACCACAGAGTTGGCTAGAGGAAGCCTGCCTAAATAGTAGCTGCAAATTCTCTCCATATAATATATATTATTACCCAGTTAAATTACTGCTGCATGCATATCATGTTTCTCTAACTGGCTTGTTATTACCTCAAGGATTGGACCCTATGTTTTATGTAGCTACTCAGATCTATAATTTTTTGATAGTGGAAAGAATATTAAAACTGTTTTCAGGTGGTCTAGTAGTATCCCTTATAGAAATGAGTAAACAGCTTGCCTTTTCAGCTTGTTTCTTCAGCAGTCAAATGGAAACAATAGTATCTTGTGGACTATATTAAAAGAATTAAGAAATACTATATTCACAAACAGGCTTTAAAATTATAGACTTGCATGCAACTTAAAGGAATGCAGTGATAGTTAACGATTCATATTTTAATAGTTAATAATAATAGAAAATAAATATTTTAAGAATATTGAATAAAAGGAAGGAACCCATTGTTCAAGATTATATTGCTACTAGGGGCCAAACAAATGATATATCAGGAAAATATCAGGACCAGTTTTTAGCTAGATGAGATTCACTTAACATGGTAGCTGTATGCAAATAATTCAGAATGGTAGTAATCTCAAAGACTGTTAGTAACTGATTTGAAGTCACAAAACAACAGACATGTATATCAACCTTTATATAGAGAACATAATGGAGCAATTCTCTACAGAACTTCTTCCTTTAACTCCAATGTCATGATTGATGCCTTTCTTTTGGATGATCCTTTACTGCTATAAGTGTGTTAAGAAAATTTTCAGAAATGATGAATGCCTCACTTTAAGCTTTCTGTACTGAGCTTTTCTGATGAATCTTGAACCCAGTGGTGGCTGGTAAATAATAGGTATAGAAGAACCATAAAAAATATTAAATATGGCCCAGGTCAGTAGTTTGGTTTATGCTATAATTCTGAAGGTAGAGCAGGCTAAAAATTTAGCGCTTTTGAATAGGAAAGTAACACTCACAACAATGAAAAAGGACATGGTATGGGGAATCTTCTTTTTTACAAGTGTTTTTTTATGTCACTGGGTGCTAGGAATTCAGTGGTGAGCCCTACAGAGTTCTTAGTCTCCTAATATTATTATTTAAAAAATATTTTTTTACTGTTTATTTTTGAGAGAGGAAAAGAGAGAACAAGCAGGGGCGGGGTGCAGAGTGAGGGGAAGACAGAATCAGAAGCAAGCTCCAGGCTCTGAGCTGTCAGCACAGAGCCCGATGTGGGGCTGGAACTCATGAACCATGAGATCATGACCTGAGCCAAAGTCAGATGTTTAACAGACTGAGCCACCCAGAGGTCCCAGTCTCATAGTATTATTATTCTAGTTAAGGAAATGCAAAAGAAACAATCGAATCAACAAATATATAATACTATGTTAAGAGGTCTGGAAAAGCAGTAAGGCGAGGGAAAGAGATCAAGAATGTTGAGAGCAAGAGTTTGGGCTCTTTTAGCTTGGGTAGTCAGGGTAGGCCTCTCATAGAAGGTGTCATTTGAAAACCACTTGTACTGAGGTGAGTGAATTAATCATGCAAAACCTGGAAAAAGAGCATGAAGGGGAAAGGGTTAGAAATTTCAAAGTCCTGAAGTGAGATTTTGGTGTATTTTATTTTTTGGAAGAATGTCTTACTCATTAAATTCTCTTCCCTTGAAAAATATACTGTACCTGTTACCTACACTGCACCTGATTGCTTCACCAAGAGTTTGGCAATGAAAGATCTGATTCAGCATATATTTTGAGAGTTAGGCCAAATGCCAGATAGGTTGTATCAGGGGTGTGAGAGGAGCTAAGGATTATTAGTGGGTTTGCAGTCCCAGCAACTGGGTGAATGGTAGCATCATTTGCTAGATGTAGAAACTAAGCAAGGAAGTTCCTGTTAAGTTTAAGATTCGTCTTGAATCCAAGCAGACGTGTGGCATATGCAGCGAGGAATAGGAGTCTGGGTTCACTAATGATTTTAGGAGAATTTTAAATCTCTAATCTTTTAAAAATATATAAACTTAATTGAGAAACTTTCATCGCTGCAATATGATTTTCAGTAAGATTTTCCAGATGATGCCTCCTGCCAATTTAGCAACAAAAAGAAAAGGAGTCAGAGAGTGAATTATTGAAGACAATAGCTTTAAAGAACTCTGCCTGAAGAAGCATGACTGGAGATATATTCAAAGCTTTTAGCAAACACTTTTTTGGAAATAATTTACTCTACCCAAGTGAATCCAATCCTGCATTTATATTTTACCTGCCTTCACAAGTAAATTGCAGAATATCCTGTTAGATTTTAAACTGCCTCACCGTCTCTAATTTCTTGAATTTTTGTAATTCAATACCTAGTGCTCAAGAGGAAATAAAATTATCAGTCTATCAGTCAAAGTTCAGCTAAAGACAATAAAAACCACTTTGTTTAATTTAAGCAAAAAGAGATTTAATATAAGGAACTGGAGGCACACTGTTGTTGAAAAGGCTGGAGATACAGGTTCTCAAGTAAACTTATAGGAATTATTCCTAGAAGAGCAATGCAATAAAAAACAAATGTGTAGTATTTCTTGTGGTACAGAATTACTCTACTTTTTTACATATATTAACTACTTCAGTCCTCACTAAGCATTTTTATCTAGTGACTTGTTCAATATTACCTACCTAGTAAATAGCAGATCTGGCATTTGAATCCAGGGTATATAGTCCCTAAATCCATGCTCCTAACCACTGTGCTCTATTGCCCCTCTAAGTAGCAATCCAGTATACATTTTTATCTCTGTCTGCCAAGATCAGGAACTTACGGAATTAGGAAGTGGTACGCAAAGAGCTGGGCCTAGGGCCAACAATTCCATTGGTACCAGCTGGCAAAACAAACACCCTGTGACTTGTAAAACCAGGATGCAAACCAGGGATTTCTGACACTGCAGCTAGTACAAACACAGAGGTGGGACCTGATGGTGCTTCATTTCAATTACTGCAGGGGCAAGTCTGCTTGGTGAAAGCTTGATGACTTGTAGAACCCAAAGTGAAGTGTTATGTAGCTTTCAGCTTTCCAACCTCTCGATTTCCATAAGACTCCAAGAGACATGAGTGAATTTATCTGCAGTGCAAACCACGGCCAGGCATAATTTTGTGTGGATAAGGTGAGCCAGAAACGAAGGCCAGTATATGGCACCATCCAGGAGGAAAGAGGAAACTTTATGTGTACAAACGTACTATGGTCACAAATGGTTCTACATTTTCTTTGATTCCAGAACAATTATAACACTTGGACATGTCACATTTTCAAACTGTCGTGACACAGTATGCACAAACTTGTCATGCTCTGAGTATTTCAGGGCTCTACCAGCCTACTTCTATCCTTTGGCTCCTTGTTCCAACATCAGGGAAAGACACTGTCAGATAATGGACAGACCTGTAGCAATATATGTGGCTTTTTGATTCTTATTTTCCTGGTTGTGTTATGTATAAAATAAACTGCTACCCTCATCCGTTAGCCTTTCTTTCCCTTGAAACAATTCTGACTTCTTCTGGTTTATAGTAAAAGAACATAAATCTAACTATAGAAAAATGTCTTCATCAATCAAGATCTATTGCAGCTTCTGTATTGCGATTGTAAGAAAATACTAAGAAATTATAATTAAGGAAAACCAAGTAAAGTTGATGCAAACTGTTTAAAGGTTGTGATTATAGGCCTTCTGTGATTTTAATCTTAAAGGACATGAGCTCTGGGCTTAGAAATTTTTCTTCTGGTTCCTTCACTGAACCTGCTGTGCAATTTTAAACATGTTACTTTTTTTTAAGTCTAAGTTTCCTTAATCATGGAAGGAGAATAACACCAGTCACTCCATAAGAGTATAGGAAATCTAGGTGAGGAATAAATATTTTTAAAAAATAGGGAATAGTGAGTCAAAATGGAACCATATTGATTCAAATTCTTGCTTCAATATTTGTGTGCTCTATGAATTTGAGCAAGTCCTAAAACTTTCTAAATGTATGTTTTCTTATTCATCAAATGGGGAAGTTTAAAGTAGAAATTTCACTGGGTTCTTGGAAGAGTAAATGAAACAATGTAAGAGATTTGCTGGATCTTATGACTTCCAGGTATAAAATAATCATTAAATGCTGGTAATTAATTGACTTCCGTGAAGATGCACAGACTTGTGTCACTTCACTGGAGTTCGAATGTTTATAATCGTGGCTGATCTAAATAAAATACTTGTTGGAATTCCCCCAGCTCATGAGCTGCCTCCTCACTGAGTAAATGGGTTCCTGATCCATGGCTCTGTGTAATTTATTTTTTTTTCCCTGGGAGGCTTGAATGGACCTAATTCCAACTCATTTGTTTGCCTCTCTTAAGGCACATTTGGTAATAACTGTGAGTAAAACAAAATTAAAACAAAGGAATTCGTATTGAAGGAGCTTAGCAATGTAGACGGCAAGAAAATGATATTCTTCAAGCAGAAGAGAAAAGAAAAATATAAAAGTGAAGAAATGTCCCTTTAAGAAAAACATATTCTTGATGTTTGGTTTCTAATAGCAGAAGCCATCAAGGAAGATGCTTTTTGAAATTATATTGCTAATTAGTCCAGAATAGTCTTAGAATCTTGACTTCTGCCTGATTGCTGCAGCAACTATTTGGAATGCGGAACAGAATTTTCCTGGTTTACCCACTTCAGGGGAGAGATGTGCCTTCAAGAACATGAGATAATACTCCAGTTTCAATAATTTCTAATTCAACATTAGGACTAAGCATTTGTTATATTTCCACTGCTGGGAAGCTGGGAAGAAAGTAAGTCACTATTGATAACTTTGTTAAGCCTCAATATCGCTTGAATTTTTAACGTTACTCAGACTCTGGAACTGTAATCTAACACACACACACACACACACACACACACACACTGACATTTGATAAGTAAACTTAATACTCACAGAACCAAATTTTGACTCATTACTGCAAAAAATGTATTAATATTACATAGATGTCAGCTTTCTGCTATTTATATTCATTTAAAAATAAAAATAAAGCAGATGTGTTAGAGACTGAAATAGATAACGGTATGCATCAAACTATAGGGAATATTATCAATATAGTATTAATCTTATTTAGTTATTTGTACTAGTAGATTCTACCATCATTTAGAAAGTTCCAAATCAATCTATTAAATTGCCTTCATGATTTCATTTTCATATAAGTACTTGGAAGCTTTGAGAGCTGGGACTAAGAAATCTAAATAATGTCGAAGTACTGTGGCAACTAATTCAATTCTAGAAGTCCTTAAGTTGTTCATTTATGGTATAGCTGGAAACTAGAATGTTTAATGTATCACTTTTTATGGAAAAGAAATTTTCCTCTCTGTGGAGCCACAGCATAGATAATGCTGAATTGTTTTAAAGGACAAAAAAGAGATTCTGGATAAGTTATGGTAAGTGAATATCTCTCCCCCTTTAACTTAAAGGAGAGAGGGTGTAATAGACTCAAGATAAATTGATACATTCAATCTTCTGGACAAAAGTCAGTAGTTTTATTTCTATTCCCTGATTCTAGAACAGAAAAATGAACCAGCCCTTTACCCATGGATATTGATGAGAAAGAACTTCTTGATTTGGAAACCCCAGTAGTTTGTGAGATTTTTGAACATTTTTCATGCTAACATGAGAGGGATTTATAGTTTATGTTAAAATAAATAAATAGAATTCAATTTCCTTACCAGGTACTAAAGGTAGGTTGCTCCTTTATGATCTGTCTCATCTTAGCTTTTCAGCTCTGTCAGCAGTGTTCCATTTGTTCAATATTCTCTAGTGGCACTGTCTTCCTAGCCTTAAACATGTGACTCGCCTGCTGCAGGACCTCAGCACATGTCATCCCATCAAATTTTTCCCATTCTCACATGCTTATGTCCTTATCCTTCAGGTCTCAGTTGAAACATCAGCTCCTTTAGTGAGATCCACCTGTCCTAGCTTCTTTTTTTGTTTACTATATGCCATCATCACAATTTATCTGTAATTTTCTGATGATTTTTTAATGATCTGTTTCTACTCTTCCATAAAGTAGAAGCATCAAGAATTCAGGAAGAAAGCTGCCAATCTTGTTCCCTGAGAACAGTGTTTGGTGCACAATAATCAACAAATAAAACCGGATTTGTCCTTCCCAGTCCTAAACTTGCTACGCTACTTTCCACCATTATAAGTAATACTCCCCGCAGGGATCCAGTTTGGAAACTTTGGCAGTACTATCAATGGTTGGCTATAGTAAATGTAATGACAAAATATCTGAATGGTTTCAAGCATGGGTTTCTAACAAGATTCACCGGGATCGGCCCGTAGAACATGTTTAACTGCAGAGGGCAGTGCTGTCTAAAGTGCTGAACAGCAGTTTCGACTCAAAACCCATGCTGTTTATTTCCCATTCGGTGTCCTTTGATGGATGCTCTAAGATTCTTTCATTACTGTTTTAGCGATGTGTTATGCAATTACACTTTCGAAACGACATTTCTCATAAGAAATATCAGAGTTTTTGCCATGGATGCATCAGAGTGTTTCTTAAATTAACTGAATAGCACTTTAGAAATGATTTTTTGAAAAATAGTAGATACTTTGATTTGGTTCTAACTTCTGACTTCACTTCCTTTAATCTCTTCTTTAAAAAAATTCTCTTGGGATTTAATCAGAACTAGCAGTAAGTAATGCAACTTCCAAGCAGCCTCACTAATTTTTGAAAGGCTACACTAGATTTCAAGTCTAAAAGTGCTTATTCTGGTCTTGCCTATACAATTTCTGGCCTCTCACCTTCCTCACCCACATTCTACACTCTGCCAGATTAATCTCCAAAGCATACCTCTGACTCTGTCACTTTTTTCCCAACAACATCTAAAGGTACCTGATTGCTTAGTCTTAAAGACTTTCCACATGTTCCCTGAAATCACCTGTCCAATCTTATTCTAAATGCTTCCCTAGCTAGTTGCCAAGTCTCCAGACTTACCCAGCACTGCGTTCCCCGCAAGTGTTTGCAGTGTGCTTAGCAGCTAGCCACACTTGCATCAGGGAGGGCTCCTCTAAAAATCTGGCAGACAACTGGAAGGCCTGGGTTGTTGCCAATTCCTGGGCCTTAGATTTACTATATGAATACAGGAAAAATCTTTTTTTTTAATGTTTGCTTATTTTTGAGAGCAAGAGAGAGCGGGAGAGATAGCGAGAGCATGAGCAGGAGAGGGGCAGAGAGAGAAAGGGGACAGGGGACCCAAAGCGGGCTCCTCGCTGACAGCCTGATTTGGGGCTCTACTCCATGAACAGAGAGATCATGACCTGAGCCCAAGTCAGATGCTTACCTGACTGAGCCACCCAGGCGCCTGTGATAAGTTCCGTGACATGAGGAGAGAGATTTGACTCTATTTTGATGACTGTTTTCTATCATTTCTCCCACGCCCTTCAAAAATACACGTATATGTGTATGTGTGTGTGTATATCTCTATCTATCTCTACATATGTCATGAAACTTTGTATGTAACATTTTGTTCATGTGAAATATTTAGAAGGTATTACATTACTTTTTCAGGGTGTTTTTGTATTAGAGCTCCAGCGAAAAAAGCAACCTTTTTGTTTATGAATAACAGAACACAGAATGTTAATTACAAATCAAAAAGGATTTTTTTCTTTCCCTCATTCTTTTTCGCTTCTTCCTCCTTAATTTAGACAGAAAATATTTTCTCCTTACTGATGAATCATACCTATAAGCTGTCACATATATGAAAGGAAGCATAGGGTAACACAGGAACACTTTAAATATATTATTTTTGTATTCTATATATCTTTCTACAAATCTACAATCTATATATGTACCAGAAAGACAGTATATTTGTTTGACTAAAAGCTAATGAAATTTATACAGCAAAATCTTTCTTCTATCTGTGATCTCCATCTATTCACTTTCCTCCCACTGAAAATAGGTAACCATGGTTATTTTTTCTTCTCTACCTTTCCAAAGAATTTTATGCATATACAGGTAAATATATGTGTGTGTGTGTGTGTGTGTGTGTGTATACAGGTAAATATAAATATATTTGTAATTTTTCCTCTTTTTATTTACATGGTATTATAATTGTACTTTTCATTTAACAGTATATCTTAGATAACATTTCATATGAAAAGCTTTCTCATTCTTTCTAGCTGAGTAGTATGCCATAAAAATATGGATGTAACCTAATTTATTTAATAAGTTTCCATTTATGGACATTTAGGTACTTTCAGTCTTTTATTAGAAACAGTAACAAGCAGTAGTGCAATGAAAACCAATTTTCAGACATTACTTAATCTGTTTGCAGCTGTATGTGTAGACTACATTTTCTCTCCTAAATCCTACATCATTGTATTCGTTTTCTATCCAGTCTGTAACAAAGTACCTCATGTTTATCATCTTAGAACCAATTACATCTGCAAATTTTCTTTACCTTGTACTATAACATATTTATAGATTCTGGAGATGAAGGCATGGACTTCTTTGAGCAGCTTATTCTGCCTACCACATTAGCTTAGCCCTTAGTATGTGTGGAGTTGGATAGATTTTTAAATATATATATATTTTAAAGTTTATTTATTCTTGAGAAAGACAGAGCACGAACAGGGGAGGGACAAAAAGAGAGTGAAACACAGAATCTGAAGCAGACTACCAGGATCTGAGCTGTCAGCATAGAGCCTGTTGCAGGACTCGAACTCATGAACCATGAGATCATGACCCGAGCTGAAGTCAGACGCTTAACTGACTGAGCAACCCAGATGCCCCTAGATTTTTAGATTTCTCTTTCAATGTTTGATGTTTTTTAAATTCATGGTCAAATTTATTACTTTTTACTTTTGAGGCAGTAGAAATTTGAGTTACTGTTGGACTCAACTCTTAATTATTCTGCTGTAGTTATTCCAGAATATATACTGTCTCATTTTTGTTTTTAAGATTTTATCCACTTACAAGTCCTCTTACCAGAGATATGATACAAATTTTCATGTTTAAAAATCCGTATGGCTAGTTAATTGTCCCTATGTAATATTTTCTAATATAGAGATTCTCACAGCATCCATGAGTGTTTAATAAACTCCTAAAATTTCAGCAAACTTTTCCATGTATATGCATTTTTCTCAAAGGGATAGGAGACTTACAAAATAAATTTCTCACTGCAGAAGGAATACCAGGCCAATTTAGGAAGCTGGGTTCCTGACTTTTGTATACTATCAGCTGAATCTGTGAGTCTGAGAATTCTCACCTCTAAAATAAGAAAGGTGTGATTGCATGATTCCTAAAACCCTATTCCGTTTCAGAAATATTCACTTCACCAAAGTAATTGATTTTAGTAAAATAATTTAGAGCTTCAGAAGAGATATTTCCTTAAACCAAATAAATCTAATGAAGAAATGGTACAAAATATCATGCATATTGGAAAGTCCAGAGAGCTTTCTAGTTATAAACCAAAGTTTTTATTGTATTAGATTTTAATAATTGAAACCTTCACTTTCAGCCAGAATTTCTATAAATAGCAAATTGCCTTCTTAACAGTTGTTACTGTTACACACATAAAATCCAACCAAAGACCTGGCATGATTTTTTTATTTGTATTTTTTATTTTGAACCATTTTTAATATGTTGACCATCTATATCATAAAGTAATCATAGGCAGCACTTTTAATTGTATAAATTGTATCTTGTTATTTCCAAGGAAATGAAGTGTACTGACAGTAGATGGCAGCCTGGCAAGGCCACTTTAATAGTTAATCTATTTCAAATTATCCTTATGGTAGCAAAAGAGATTAATGTCAAGCCATTTGGATAAGGCAGAGATGTGTTCTATATCCTAAGGATTCTAGCTATTTAATTTTAACAGCTTTGTGGATGTGATTTTATAGAAAACTTTTACCTTTCTTAAACCTCACATAGTGTTAGACTGAAAAACAACTTAGAAAAGAATAAAAGGGGCTCCTGGGTGGCTCAGTCGATTAAACACCCAAATCTTGATTTTGGCTCATGTCATGATCTCATGGTTTGCAAGTTTGAGCCCCACATTACGCTCTGCACTGACAGTGTGGAGCCTGCTTGGGATTCTCACTCTCTCTCTCTCTCTCTCTCTCTCTCTCCCCTTCTCTTTCCCTCCCCTGCTCATCCTTTAAATAAATAAATAAAACAAGAAAAGAATAAAAGTTAATAAAGTTTCTGATTTTCAGTACAGTAGTCTACTTAGTGCATTATTAATACTGACAGTGCCTTCAAAATGTGCCAGGTCATACTACTTGTAAACCACATAAACATTTATTTAAGCTGTGAATAAAAAACCCTACCTTATAAACTAAGAGAAACAGCAATATACTATGAATCTACACATACATTTTATAGTAACTATTTCTTTTATTTTCTGTAATTTTGTATTACTGTAATGTGTCATTATCATGGATGAATTGGTTGTGGGTGTTCATAAGTTTGTGAAAGTATATCATAGAAAGTAAAAATTGTAAATTAAAAAAATTGGGGGTAGCTGGGTGGTTCAGTTGGTAAGCATTCAACTCTTGATTTCTATTCAGGTCATGATCTCATGGTCTGCAAGATGGAGCCATCTCACAGCTGACAGCAGAAAGCCTGCTTGGGATCCCCCCTTTCCTTCTCTCTGCCCCTCCTCCCCTCGTGTGTGTGTGTGTGTGTGTGTGTGTGTGTGTGCGCGCGCGTGCGTGCTCATTCTCTCTCTCTCCCTCTCTCTCCAATAAATAAATAAACATTAAAAAATTTACTTTCACAGTTATTTGGCTATGACTACTATTAAAAAGGAAGCAGGATAGCATGATTAAGACATAAAGAATATATCTGGAGGGGTTTTGATTCTTGATAAGACAGAATAAATGTAGTCTATCAGGTGTTGCCCACAGAACACAGCTTTAAAATCTGGACAGATGCATGATACAGGCATTTGAGGTCTCTGAAGCACAAAATAGAGGCCTTCATAACATCACCTTCAAATGTCCAGAATACAATTGAAAATTACTCATCAGAAAAATCTCAACTTACATAAGAAAAGATAAAACATATGCCTTTGTCTAGAAAATACAGATGTAGAATTACCTGACAAAGACTTTGAGCAGCTATTACATAAATGCTGCAACAAGTAATTGTGAAAATATTGAAATAAATAGAAAGCTACAAACTATCAGCAAGTCAGTAGAAGATATAAAGAGAAAAACAAATTTAAGGAATATAATTACCATAAAAAATCATATTCATTAATATAATGGGGATGACAAAGAAAAAATAAGCATACTTGAAAATTGATTGCTGTATTATTCCACTCAGGATTCTATTAAAAATGCCATAGACAGGTGGTTTAAACAACAGACATTCATTTCTCACAGTGCTGAAGGCTGGAAAGTCCAAGGTCAAGGTGCTGGCAGATTTTGTTCTTGCTGTGGGCCCTCTTCCTAGCATGTACGTAATGGAGAGAGGAGCTCTGATGTCTCCTCGTCTTCTTATAAAGGCCACTAATTCTATCACTATATTGCCTCATCTAAATCTAATTATCTGCCAAAGGCCCTGCCTCCTAAAACTACCACATTGGGAGTTAGGGTTTCAACATATGAGTTTTGAATGTATACAAACATTCAGTCCATAATAAAGCATTATCTAATCTGAACAACGGAGAGAAAAAGTATTGAAAACATCAGCAAAAGCTCAAAAACACATGGGACAATAAATGTTTAACATTCATGTCGTTAAAAGAAGACATAAGAGGAGAAAGTGTGCAAGGTTGAGAAAATATATGAAGAAATAACTGCTAAAAACATTCCAAGTTTGGTGAAGGATATAAGCCTACATATTCAAGAAGTCTCACAAACTCCAAACAGAATGAACTCAAAGAAATTCATGCCCAGGGACATTATAGTAAAAAATGTTAAAAGTAAAGAAAAAAAAAATCTTGAAAGCAAGAGAAAACCAATGCATTACCTGTAGAGAGACGACAGCTTGAATGACTGATGGTTTCCCATCAGAAACTAAGAATACTAGGAGAAAGTACCACAACATTTAAAAAGTGTGAGGGGAAAACCCATATATTAACTCAGAATTCTATAATCATTGAAAATATCTGGAATGAAGGTGACACAAATGCATTCTCAGATAAAGGAAAACTAAGTGGATTTGTTATTAACTTGACCTGCTATGAAAGATTTTTTCATGTGAAAGGAAGTTTTTAAGACAAAAGGAAAAAGATATCATAAAGGAACTTGGGATATCAGGACCCAAGGAATAGCAACAGATATTGTAACTATCTAAGTAAATATGATATTCTTCCTCCTTCAAGTTCCTTAAAATATATTTGAGGAGGAGCCAGTAGAGCTGTCTGCTGCAAATTCCTGGCTGCTTCTGAGCTCACCCCATCCTCTGAGAGGGAAATGGATAAACCTCTAGGAAGGTTTATCAAAGTAAAAAAGAATAGTAAAGATGAGAAATTATCAATATTAGAAATAAAAGAGAACATATAACTACAGATCCTCCAGATGTTAAAAGGATCTATGTGCAGGATTTTTATAATATTACTATAAGAACTCTCTGCACATGAATTCAGTAGCTTTGATTAAATGAGTTAATTATTTTGAAAATTATAAATTATCAGAACTCACCCAAAATGAAGTAGATAACCTAAATAGTCAAATGATTAGTAAATGAATTGAATCTATATTTTAAAATCTCCCCCCCCCCAAAAGAACTCTTCAGACCCACCTGATTTTACTGTTGAATTCTACCAACATCTATAGAGGAAATATCACCAATTTTACAGAAAACAGAAGAAAAGAGAACCCTATAAATTCCTAACCAATTTTACATGTCAAGTATAACGCTGGTATCAAAATAGACAAAGAAAATAATGAACAAAACTATTTTCATGAATGTAGATGCAAAATCCTCCACAAAATATTACCAAATTGAATCCAACAATAATATGTAAAAGAAATAATACACCAAACCAAATGAGTTGTTTTTCTCAACAAAACAAAACAAGGCTCATTAAATATTAAATAATCAGTTAATGTAATCTCCCAATTAGCAATCTAAAGGAGAAAATTCACAGGATAATTTTGGCAAAACTCATCTTTTGCTTATGACAAAAAACATCTGTCATCTACAAAAAGAAGAAGATTTCATTCATCCTTTATAGGGTGTCTGCAAAAATCACAGATGACTTCATATGTAATGGTGCAAACTTTGGCTCTTGGCCTAAGAGTAAGGTAAGGATGTACACTCTTGGTATTACTATTTAATTAGAAATTCTAGCCCGTGCATGAAGACAACAGAAAGAATGAAAGTTCATATAGATTAGAAGGAAAGAAACAAAATTATCCTAAATGTCCATCACCTGACAAATGGATCAAGAAGATGTGGTATATATTCACGATGGAGTACTACATGGCAATGAGAGGGAATGACATATGGCCCTTCTTAGGAAAGTGGATGGACCTTGAGGGTGTCATGCTGAGTGAAGTAAGCCAGGCAGAGAAGGACAGAAACCATATGTTTGCACTCATAGGTCTAGCAGGAAAACAAGAGAGACCTAATGGAGAACCAGGGGGAACGGAGGAGGGAGAGAGAGTTGGGGAGAGAGAGGGATGCAAAACTTGAGAGACTATTGAATGCTGAGA
>NC_043705.1:61870752-61961634 GCF_006229205.1 Suricata suricatta | reverse complement strand
GACAGGTGGTGGTGATGGTGGAGGGCACTTAAGGGGAAGAGCACTGGGTGTTGTATGGAAAACAATTTGACAATAAAATATTATGGAAAAAAAATAAAAAGGATGGAGACCTGAAAAAAGAATTATCCTTATTTGCAGATGATATGATTATCTACAAAGAAAATATCAGGGAATCACCAAAACAAAACGAAATCTCCTAGAACTAACATATAAGTTTAGCAAGATCATAGAATACAATATCAACACACAAAAATCAATTTTTTTGCATTATTCTAGCAAGGGACAATTTAAAACCAAATTTTTAAAAATACCATTTATAATACTCTGCAGACGAAATACTTTGATGTAAACTTACCAAAATATATACTGAATTTGTATGCTTTAAACTACAAAAGACTGATAAAAGCAAACAAACAATGCCTAGATAAATAGAGATACATATTGTCTTCATAGGTTGGAAGATTCAGTATAGTAAAGAGATTAATTTGGCCTAAATTGACCTATAATAGATCTAACACAATTCAATCTCCAGCAGGATGTTTTTGTAGAGATAGAAAAGGTGATTTTAAGCTTTATGTGGAAAGGCAAAGGGATTAAAATAGCTAACTCAATTTTGAAAAAAAAAGAATAAGATTAGAGGAATCATAAAATAAAGATAACACTGGAGCCACCTGGGTGGCTCAGTCAGGTAAACAAACCTCTGAGTCAGGTAAAAAAACCACGTTTTGTGAGATTGAACCAGGCACTGGGCTCTGCGCTAACAGCTCAGAGCCTGGAGCCTGCTTTGGTTTCTGTGTCTCCCTCTCCCTCTGTCCCTCTCCCGCTCACACTTTGTCTCTCTTGTCTCTCTCTCTCTCTCAGAAATAAAAAACATTAAAAAAAGCTAATACCATAATGTTACATTAAGCAACATAGATCATGGGAAAGAACACAGAAGTCACAAAGAGACCCACACCTATAGCAAATTGATTTTCAGCAAAAGCACAAAAAGAAATCAACAGAGAAAGGAGTCTTTTTTAAAAATGGTGTCAGAACATATACACATTCATATAAAAAAAGGACCTCAATTTTCACACCATATACAAAAATTAACTTAAAATTGATCACAGACCAATGGTAAAACAAAACACAATAAAACTTAGAATAAAAATACTGTAGTAAAATCTCTGTGGCTTGGATTTGGCAAGGGAATTTTTTTTTGCATTTGCAAAAATATATAAATATATGCATATTAATAAATTAAACATTTCTTCATATACTTCTAATTTACATACTTAGTATGTTTTTATTCATATTTTTAATATAACATTAAATATTACTTAATATGTAACTATATTAGATATTATCAACATATTAAATACATTAAACATTAAGATATATGTTAAAATATTAGCAAAACAAAGCTTTTATCTGTGAAAGGCATAGTTAGTAAAATGAAATATAAGAGATGGATGAGAGTAAAATATTTATAATCACATATGTGACAAAGCATTTATACGGGCAATATACAAAGCAAAGATCTCTCAAAATTCAACAATAAAATGGCAGCAATTTAATCTAAAAATGGATAAAAATTTGATCCGAGCACTTATAAAAATGTACAAGCATATAATAATATGAAAAATATTGAACATCAAGTAGTCATTAAGAACTACTTATAAAACTAGTGTGATGCCACTACACAGGTATGTGAGTTGCTAAAAGAAAAATTACTGGCAATACCAAAGGCTATGAGGTTCCAGAGCCACTGGAACTCTCATGTACTGCTGGTGAAAATACAGAACACTGTGGCTTCTCTGGAAAACAGTTTTGCAGGTTTTTATAAAGTTAGACTTATCCTGTTTGCCAGCAATCTTACCCCTGAGTATTCACTGTGCAGATAGAAGCTTACGTTCTCTGAACAACCTTTACATGAATGTTTATAGTAGCTGTAATTATGACTATCAAAAACAACTTAAATGTCTTTCAACCAGTAAATGAGTAAACAAATTTTGTGAAACAGTTCTCAGTAATTAGAAGGAATGAACTATTGATATATGCACCAACTTGGAGGAATTTCAAAAGCATAAGTGAATAAAATCTCGTTTCAAACAATTATACATGGTATGATTATATTTATATAATATCCTTAGAAAAATTTTCACAGTAGGCAAGAATGTGGAGACAACTCAAATTGTCCATTGACAGATGAATGGATAAAGCAGATGTGATTTATATATGTCTATATTTTTTTCAGCCTTGAAAAAGAAGGAAATGTTGCCATTTGTTGACAACATCGATGACCACAGAGGACATCATGCTAAATGAGATAAGCCAGCCACAGAACAACAAATACTGTATAATTTCATTTATATGAGGAATCTAAAATAGACAAGCACATAGGGGTGACTCGGTAGCTCAGTCGGTTAAGTGTTTGACTTTGGCTCAGGTCATGATTTCGTGTTTCGTGAATTCGAGCCCCATGTTTGGCTCTGTGCTGACAGCTCAAGCCTGGAGACCGCTTTGAATTCTGTCTCCCTCTCTCTGCCTCTCCCCCTGTTTGCTCTCTCTCTCTCTTTCAAAAATAAATAAATATTAATAAATAAATACATAAAATAGACCAGTCAATAGAACCAGAGAATACAATACTGATTGCCAGGGCCTAGGCAATGGGAGAAATGGGGAGTTATTGTTCAATGGATAGAAAGCCAGTTATACTAAATGAGTCAGTTGTAGAGATTTTCTGCACAATGCAGTGCATATAGTTAACAACGTAATACTGTGCACTTCAGAGTTTAAGAGGGCAGATTTCATGTTAAGTGTTTTTATCATGACCAGACAAACAAATAAAAAAATAAACACCACAAATGGATGGAGGGAACTTTGGGAGATGTTAGATATATCTATTACCTTGATTGTGGTGATGGTATCACCTGTATTTACATATGTCCAAAATAATCAAATTAAACACATTATATATGTATAGTTCTTTCTATTACAATTATACCTCAGTAAAGCTGCTTAGAAAATATGCATCAATGAGCTAACATTTTAAATAAAAAAAGAAGATAAGTCTATCATGGCAGAGAATAGATCAGTCAAAATTGAAGGAGGGAGTGACTACAAAAGTAGCCTGAGAGATTTGGAGGTTGCATCTTAACTGTAGTGGAGGTTACACAAATCAATGCATGTGTTAAAATTCATAGAATTATACACCAAATTATACACTAAGAATTATACACTAAGATCATGAATAATCCTACAAGTGTCTCTACAATTAAAAGGTATTAAAATTAAAAGCTGATACATTTGCAGAGAGTAGAGTATGAAGTTTCTCCCTCGGCTTCCATAAACCCGCCCAAGTAAGCATTATTGCATTTTAAAGAATTGCATATTCCTGAAATTAGATTTCATGTGACTCTGAAGTGTACATTTTTACAGGACTCCTGGTTTGTGAGGTAGCAGAGGAAGGATAGAAACTACTTATAAAAATCAATTTTTAAGTTAATGTATACATAGAATAATACATGCAAAAGAATTCCATGGCTCTCTTAAGACTTCTAAATCTACACACTGAATGCTGTATAAATCCTCAAGAGTTCATGTGCTGGACCCTGAAATGTAACAGATAAGCATCTGTACTATTGAGATGAATGTCTCTCTCTGGATTCAGAGTAAAGGAAAATATTTCTCTTTAGCCTCAGCATGAAAAGAGAGTGAATGGAAACATCCATTTCTTTTCTTCTCATTCACACAGTCTCTTTATGTTATGTATTTTGCTTTTTTATGGGTTAGGTACTGCTCTTCCAGAGAGCACTAAAAACTTTTATTTTGCTGTCAACCAAAGATCTTTTCTGAGACACCTGCTCACATGTAAGCACATTTTATCCCCTCCAGGTTATGTATGCAGAATCCCTGTAGAGTCTGAAAGGAAAACCTTTTTTTCCCCCTAATTTTTAATGTTTATTTACTTCTGAGAGAGACACTATATGAGTGAGGGGGAAGAAGAGAGAGAGGGAGCCACAGAATCCAAAACAAGCTCCAGGCTCTGAGCTGTCAGCACAGAGCCCGATGCAGGGCTCAAATCCACAAACCGTGAGATCATGATCTGAGCTAAAGTTGGAGGCTTAACCGACTGGGCCACCCAGGCGCCCCAGGAAAACTTTTACTATGCATGTATTTTGAACAAAGGTTCATTCTTCTCCTTTGGGGCTTTTGTCTGTTGCCGTTTAGGTGAAACAATCTTTTATTTTTTTTTAAAGCACTGATTATGTATCAAGGGTTAAGCATTGCAAACAGATGATAGTTCACTTGAGGTACGTTCAAGGCAGTTCTGCAAACAGATCTTTCTTGATGGCTTCAGATTGCACACTCCAGACACATTACAGACTTCAATTGTTTACTCTTAACCTGGAGTGATATTATTTTGACTTTTGCATTATTCTGCATTGTTAGTTCAATTTTAACTGCTTCTTCATATTGTCACTATTATAACTATTTTCCTTTTTTTGCTCTCTTTCAGACACTTTTCCCCATTATTTTAACCCATTTTTCTTTCTGAGAAGATAGGAGATTTCTCTCTAAATTCAGCAGTACTCTATCCTCATTGCTGGGTTGTGAGGAGCTGACTTCAGCTACTACTTAAAAACTAGGAATAATTTTTTTTTATGTAGTAGCTAAACTTAAAATGAGATGACTTACTTCTTTTGAAAATGGAGGTTACATTGAATATGAACACTTACAAAAAAGTTTTAGCCTTTAAAACCCTAAAGCAAAACTGAAATCTTTATTTGAAACTTTAGTAGGAATTTGGCAGGCTTTTCCTCCTCTAACATGGAGAGCACTAAACTCTCCAGCAGGCATCTCTAGAAGACCACAAATTTGCTGGAAATTTATCAGACTCCTCAAAGAATATGGCCTGTGAGGAGAAGGTCTCCATTATTTGAATGTGCTCTGTGAATCCAGTCATCAATTCTATCAATTCACAGGCTGCTAAAGCTTTTCAGATGGAGGCTCTGAATAAAGTTGGGTAGACTTTAATTTCGTTTTGATTTTTTTCCCTAAAGTTAAATAGTTGCTGTCCATTGATCAATGAATGACTGCAATTTCTCGGTATTACTCTGATAAGTCCTAAGGCAGACTGTGATTTCCTGTGAAATACAGTTGTCTTGAGGTGGAAGTACATATAATAGGCTCAACATAAAAATAGGAATACAGAAGTTGCTACACAGTTTTTCTTTTGTATTTTCCTCTTCCCCATTCTCCCTTCCATTCCCAAAAAGAATCATATCTCTGCCTCTAAAAGGACTTTTCTTTTCCAATTCCTGTTTTGCATTGTTTTCATTTTATGGGTATAGATCAAAATCATGCTGTGGGTAGCAAAGAGCAGAAGTGCTGTTGTACTTGGACCATTTAAAATGTTCCTGCCAGCCTATGTGAGTGGTAAATGCATGAAAGAGTTGTGAGCTCAGTAAACAAATGAGAGTCAAGAAATACATATGGAAAGAAGATGTGTGTGAATAAAAAGTAGAAAAAAGAGAGGGGGCGGAATCTATTGTTAGCAAAATGTAGGTATTTGACAATTACAATCAATTTAACACACATGAGAAAAAGATTAGGGAATGTGTGTCTAAGATGTCACCTAATACTGAGAACTTAATCACCACAGTTTCCGCCACAAGATCAGGGTCTGTATGGCACTTAATTACAGTTAGAATGGGGAACATATTATACAGTGTTTATCCACTCTCCCTATAAATTCAATCATCATGTATCAATCCAGTAGCAAAATTCTTCTAATAACAGAAACAGATACTAAAGTAGTCCTTCCTGGGGTCTCATTATTATTAAAAAGGAGAAATATTCATGCGCTATTTTTTGTTTGATAAAATGTTTCTTTTGCTTTGTTTGTTTGCCCTATGTAAAATCTCCTATTATCTATACTAGGGAACTTGTCCATATGATTATTCTTTTATTCCAATACCAGAAGCTGAAGAGTCAGATATAACATTCCTTGCCCCTTGGCAATGAGGGTGTCAGCATGTGATTTAAGTTCCATCGGTCAGATGTGCCAACTCAAGACATGGAATGTTGAGCTGTTCAAGCAAATATCAGGCAAGGTCAGAAGACCCTTGTTGCAGTTGCGTAATAATGACCCGCAGCAGCCCTGTCCAGAACATCTTTCGTTAAAGATGATTATCTCATTTATTGCTTCTTCACCCTTCAGAATTGTCTTGACGCTTCCCTGTTTTCCAGACTTGGCCCTCCACAGTTTTTTAAACATGAGATCCAGAGTCACATTCTATTACTTGTTATCAAGAACCTTATCTGATTCAGTAGAATGAATCTTTTCTAGGAAAGGTTGACCTAAATATAGAAAGAGGGAACTGACAGGAGATTGCCCCTCTAATGATGTCTAGTTGGCTCATATCTTTTGTTTATCATATAAGTAGTCTTTGTCTGCTTAAATAACTATCAGTAGATAGGTTTATTTTCTTTGGCTTAAAGATGGTGGAGGAAAAATGGTCATTTCTAGGCAGTGCAAAGATTTTGTGACTCATTGCATTTGTTTCTGAGAAATTAAAAAAAACAATTTAATGTGAACTCACATAGCCATATTTTAAGTTTGTGATACTTATATATGCTTAAAAATATACACATATTATGTTCTATATAATTTATGTTAAATATAATTTGTTAAAATATTTATATGCAGTCAATACATATAAATATGCAAAGTAAAAATTAAAACATCACTTTGAGTGACACACTTTTTAAAATCTCCCTTTCAGGGAACTTAGAGTTTCTATAAGAGATATGACACTTTTGTTCCGGGGATTTTGAAAACTGCAAAGTGTCTAAAATTTCAAGCTAGTACTGGATTTGTGGCCTCAGAAGTGGTCTCTCCTTTTCAAGATAGGAAATTGAATTTAATGCTAAAGGGCTAAAGGATTTTCCTTTAGAAGATCAGGATATGCCACTGTAAAAAAGGGTAGAGAGTTCTCTTTTAATCCTATTAATCCAAGTAAATTCATTTTATCTACTAGGTCAGTTAAATATAACAATCCATTTTCAGATCTATTACAGAATCATCTAAATGTGGTATATTCAACTTAGGAAACTTGACTTCAGACATAATATTTTTTGTGGGTATGTTTGCATAATATGTACACTCTTAATATTTATGCTGTATATCATTCCTGACCTCACCTTCCAAAACTATACATCTTTAACATGTACACACAATCATTTCAGAGTTCCCCTCTCTAGAGAGACATACCTGCTTTTAAACATACCACAACCACAAAAGAAGAGGAAATTCAAAATAAGTATAATAATTTTGTTTTACCAAATTAAAAATATGTGGGGATTCTTTGTTGGTTAATTTTCTTGTGGATAGGGAAAGAGTAAGTTACACATTTATGTAAAGATGTGCTGGCAAAAGAATGCCACAGTGCTGTATGTATTTTAAGCATCATAAAAGATCTTATCTCATTTTAATCCTTGTCAATAGAAGAAATTTATGATTTTTAAAAAAGCCATTTCACTATGATATGAATTTCCTCTATATTCTTATTTTCTAAGATTTAAAATAATATTTCTCATGTATTAGTTCCCAATATTAGTTGCCACATAACAAATTAACCCCCAAATTTACCAGTTTAAAATAACAAAAACTATCAAAAGGAGAAATAAATAAAACAATCCGATTTATAATAGCTTCAAAAATAGTGAAGTATTTGGTAATAAATTCAACTAAAGTGGTTTAAGATCTGTGCACTGAAAACATGAAGATATTGATGAAGGAAAGTGAAGAAGTCAAAAATAAAAAAAGATATTCTGTGTTTATGGATCAGAAGAATTAATATTAGTAAAGTGTCCATATGGCAAAAAGTCTCCACCTTCAATGAAATCCCTATCAAAGTTATAATAGCATTTTTCACAGAAAAGAAAAACAATTTTAAAGTTTGTATGGAATCACAAAAGACCCTGAATAGATAAAGTGATCCTGAGAAAAAACAAAGCTGGAGGCATCACAATTTCTGATTTCAAACTAAATTACCAAGGTAGTAACAAAACAATATGGTATTGACATAAAACCAGAATTACATAAGCAAATGGAATAGAATAAAGATCCCAGAAATAAAGCCATGCATATATCATCAATCAATTTATGACAAAGGAGCCATGGATATACAAAGGGAGAAGAATGTCTCTTCATAACATGGTTTGGAAAACTGGATAGCCAAATGGGCAAGGATAAAAGTGGACCTCTTTCTTGTGCCATACACAAAAATAAACTCAAAATGCATTAGAGGTTTGTATGTCAGACCTGACACCATTAAACTTCCAAAAACAAAAATAAGGGTAGTCTCCTTGCCTCTGGTCTTGGCATAGGTCTTTCGGATTTGACACCAAAAGCAAAGACAACAATAGAGAAATAAACAACTAGGGCTATATCAAAAGCTCATTACAGCAAAGGAAGTCATCAACAAAATGAAAAGACAACCTATGAAGTGGGAGAAAATATTTGCAAACCACATTTCCAATAAGGAGTTAATATTAAGAATATACAAGGAACTTACACAACTCAGCAAAAAACCAAAAAACCAAAAAAAAAAAAAAAAAAAGACCCAGATAACTCAAAAAATGGGCACAGGGACTGAATAGACATTTTTCTAAAGAACACACACAAAAGGCCAACAAGTACATGGAGAGATGTTTAACATCACTAAAGTGATATCACCTCACACCAGTTAGGATGTTATCAATAAGAGAAGAGATAACAAATTCTGGTGAAGATGTGAGGAAAAGAAAACCCTATTGGTGGAAATGGAAACTGGTACGGTCACTAGAGAAAGCATATAAAAGTTTCCCGAAGTCTAGCAATCTTATTTCTGAGTATATATCCAAAGGACATGAAGCCATAAGGAGATAACTGTGCTCCCATGTTAATTATAACATTCTTCAAACTAGCCAAGCTATGGAAACAACCTAAGTGACTCTTGATGAATGGATAAAAAAATATAGTATTTATGTATACACACAATGGAATATTATTCAACTTTTAAAAAGAAGGAAATCCTTCCATTTGTGACAACATAGATGAGCCTAGAAGGCCTTATGTTAAGTGAAGCAAGCCAGATAGAAATAGTGCGTAGTATCAGTTATATGTGGAATCTAAAACAGTCAGATTTATAGAGACAGAATAGAAAAGTGGTTTTCAGAGGTAGATGGGTGGGAAAAGGAAGAAGTTGGTAAAATGGTACAGCTTATTAGTTGTAAAATGAATAAAATCTGAGGATATAATGTATATCTTTAACTATAACATAACTAAGTTGATAACATTGGAGCACTGCTTACCTGAATCTTCTCTTTCAGGTTCTTTTTAATCAAAATTGAAATTATATATCTTATTGATGGAATGATTAATAATAAATGATGCTCATATTTCATGGCACCATTAATACTATTGTTCTGATTTTGTGGTAGTCTTCTTTGGAAGTAGGATAATGACCATAATAGTTTTTGAGTTTAGATCTTAAGATGATAAAAGAATTTAATTTCAAACCTTTAATTGAGATTTATTTTCTATTCATCTACTGGGATCAACAAATAAATTATAGTATAGTGATATACAGGTAAAATTACATCAGAATTAAAAAACACCAGGATTTGGGGGTGTCTGAGCTGCTCAGTAGGTAAGTACCTGACTTAGCTCAGGTCATGATTTCACAGTCCATGAGTTCCAGCCCCACATAGGGCTCTGTGCTGACAGCTCAGAGCCTGGAGCCTGTTTTGGACTCTGTGTCTCCCTTTCTCTCTGCCCCTCTCCTCCTTGCACTCTCTCTTTTTCAAAAATAAATAAACATTAAAAAAATTTTTTAAAACTCCTTTGATTTGATACAGATAAGAAATAAGCTTGAGGATTAAATGTTAAGTGATAATTACTTTTCTGTCCCTATATTTTGTGATCTCTCAGCTGCTATTGTCACTATTGATCCTGTTAGTATTCCTTTAATGTTAAGGACTGTACCTTTTTAGCCTGTTTGCCAAGTGGTTCTCCTTATGTTATATGTCTGAATGACAGTGTGTCAGGGTTTGGTCCTGGGCCTCTTTCGTTTTCAAATATGTTTGGAACTGAACTTATTTTATCTTATTTCACCATTTTATTTTAGCACACAGTACATAGGAGAAAAATACACAAGTGCACAACTTGAAGAGTTTTCATGCCGAACACATCTGTGTAAATAGCATTGGATCAAGAAATAAAATATTGCCATCACTCCAGAATAAATCCATCTCTGTACCTTTTTTTTTTTATCACAAAACTCTCTTAAAAGTTTTGCCTGTTCCTATGTTTATACAATGGAATGACACAATATATCTTCTTTTGCAGTAGATTCTTTAAGTATTAATAAACACTTGGATAGTGTTCCATCATTTATTACTAATATTGCTGCTATGGATAGCCTAGTGCATGTCTTTAAGTAGACATATGTATATATTCTGATGGGGGTTAAGAGTTTAAATTATAGTGTAAGTCTTCTTGTGTTCTACCACTTAGTAGTTGTATGACTTAACACCACCTACGTGTATAGAGTCATTGTATTAAGTGCTCTCTGGGTTTCAATTTCCTAATTCATAAATCAGGATCAAGTAGTACTTAATTTATTGGGTTGTTATGAAGATTAAAAGACTGACATCTTGAAATTGACTGAATAATTAGGTGACTAAATTTTTAAATAGCCAAATCTTTAAAGTCAAGAAAAGAGTTTGACTCTCAGGGGTACTTAAAACGTGTTAGCTATTTTATTTCTTTTCTTTTTTTAGCAAATAACATAACTTCCATTCAATTGCCCAGCCCCCAACCTACTGTAGCATTCTTAATTTCCTTCTTTTTCTCATCGAGTCTCATGATGATTGTCGATAAACATACCCTGAATCTATCTTTCCATGTCTTCCCATTCCACTCTTTCAACTTTAGTTCATACCACTATCATCTCTCACTTGGTACTTTTCAAACTGTTCTCATTGTTTCAGTATTTCAGCTTTAGTATATAATGTTATGCCATTTCTGGATTCAGAGTAAAAAGAAATAAGTTAACAAAATTTCAAATGGCTTCACTTTATAGCTTATTATAGGCTGTAGGACTTCACAATCTGGTCTTTCTTTCTCTCTGACTTAGTTTCCTAACACTGTCCTTCTACTTTACCACACTAGCCATACTGGTCTTTCTGTTCTTAAGTTTGTCCTTTCCATTTCGTCTGAAATATCCTCTTATTACCATGGTTTCTGAGTACTTTTCCTGACTTCTCTCTCAGTTTGCCTCCACCAAATACCTTACCATTTAATATCATCCCATTATATTTTACTCATTCCACTCATTTCCATCTACAAGAATATTGGTCATTTTTTTGTCATTTATTTATTTTCTTTCTCCTCTCTAACATAAAAATGTTCCACAAGGGCAGGTGGCTGTCTTGTTGATTAGCTCTTTTAATAGTGCCTAGTAAATCATCCAGTTTCAATAAACACTTGAAATAAATGAGAGAATGAAATGAACTACCCTTTCCACTTCTTTTTGAAGTTTATTGTACATATTCAAGTAAATATTTCAGGATGCCCTATGTCAATAAATATGTAAATATATTTCACTTATAAAAATCCTAACTAGATGGCTATAATTATTATGAGAGTCAATTTTATTAATAGGTTAAAAAGATCACTTGAATGGTTATTGGATTAATTTTTCCTTTTCTTGATTAAATGAAAAGAAATCATTGATATGTAACAAAAAATGAAATTGCCATTATTTTCTTACCTGATGCTGCTATATTTTACCTTTAGAAAGACAAAACATGAGCCAGAATGGTGTCTTCCATCACAGAGAAAACAGTAGTGGTCAGGGATGACATAAGTTCCACATAGGAAGACTATGAATATTGACTTCTTATGTAGCACCTTAACTATGGGGGGCCTTTTTATTTGTAATGGGTAAACATACATTTGTATCTATTGTAATTTCTTTTGTAATTATGACCTGTCAGTAAAACCATCAAAGTTACAAATCTCTAGAAATAGAAGTTAAAAATTTCTTCATCTTTGGAGGTATTTTCCATTTATGAATCAAAGACTTAGTGTTTATGATAAATACAAGCCATTCCTACATGTTGATGCTGGGAAATGCAATAGTTTAACAACTTCTCTAAGATAATTGATAAAATGAGGAAAACAGAGTTCTTGTTTGAAGCTTTAATTTCTTAATTAAAAATTCTGTTTTCAGGTGCTGAAGATAAAGAAATACACTTGTTGTGAGGAGGACTGGGTGATCTCTGGAATTACTGAATCACTAAATTGTCTATCTGAAACTAATACCATATTGTATGTTAACTAAAATTTAAATATAAAACTTAAAAAATTCTACTTTCAATATCTAAAAATGATTTATTTATCTCTATCATTTTCTCAATGGAAATTATTCCTTTAATTAATTCACAAAAATGTACTTACTTTTAAAAATACATTAAAGAATATTCCATGTTTATGACAATATCCCCCTGATTTAAACTTAAGTAAAACCAAGAAAAGCAAATGTAACTTAGGCAATGTTCTTTTTCTTTCACTGTTTTTGCTTTCACATGCAGTATTCCTACTGACAGCTGGGTGAGGAAAGGTGCATTATAGCAACATTAACATGCCAAGTTTCCTTACAGGCTGTGCCTGCCAAGCAGATAAATGTGTAGTGTGAATTAACAAGCATGCTGCACCTGGGTTTTCTCAGTGGTATTAAAAATAATTCTTCCCATAGCATAGCTCTGGTAGCACTGATGCCTTAAGACCTAATATTAATAAGATTTGTATATCCTGAAGCTAAATAAGGAAGGGTTGGAAACCAGGGAATGTAATGTTATCCACCCTAACTTATGAAGTAACATATGAGACCTTGCCTTAGATTTTAAGAGAACTTATGGAAAGAAAGTTCAAAAAGCAGTTACACAGAGTCAACAAATCCATTATATGGGTCTAATCCATTATATTAGATCTGGATAATATAAAAATAAAGTGAGTAACTTTTATTGAGTACTTACTATATATCAGAAACTTTGATAAGTGCTTAGAGATCATTAATTAATTGTACTCCCTAACTAGTTCTGTCACCTGCTTCCTCCCTGCTTTTTTTCTCCTTCGAGTAGGTAAGATACTCCTCACCTACTCTACTTTTATTTATTCCATGGTGCTTATTACACCTTATCATATCAGATGCTTTACTTCTTATTTTTTATTTTCGTGTTGTCTCTTTCCACCACAATGAATGCTCCTCAAAGATAAATGTCTTTGTTTTAGCAGTCAGGCTACACTAGAGTATGCTGCAGTAACAACCCCAAACTTCAATGGCTGAAAACAGTACAATTTATTTTTCATTCATGTAATTGTGCATCAGTAATCTACAGAAGGTTTTATACAATGTAATCACTCAGGAATCCGGAGACTTTGTCTCCAAATATAATTTTATGATCACAAAGACTGGGAAAAGCAAGCACTATTGCTCACAGAGGCTTAAGGCTTCCAAAGTGACATATGTCACTTTTACTTACATTTTATTAGGCAAAGAATGTCAAATGGCTATGTCTGAATTCAACAGTGCTGGAAAGGGGCTTACATTTTAGTGTACAGAATATAATTTACCACATATCTTCCATTGATTGCTGCATCCCAAGGGACGAGAAGAACACTTATTGGTGCTTGAAGATCCTGAAAAAATACTATACTATAACTATTATCATTACTTTACATACAAGGAAAATGAGGCACATGGAGGTAAAGCAACTTGCCAAATTCTAGGAAGAGTACTGTATGAACCAGACAATATGACTTCAGAAACTGCACTCTTTAAAAACTTTTTTTAAATGTGTATTAAGTTTTGAGAGAGAGAGAGTGCAAGTGGGGAAGGGGCAGTGGGAGACAGAATCCGAAGCAGGCTCCAAGGTCTGAGCTGTCAGCCCAGAGGCTGATGTGGGGCTCTTACAAACTGTGAGATCATGACCTGAGCAGAAGTCAGCCGCTTAACCAACTGAGCCATCCAGGTACACTTAGAAACTACACTCTAACTATTAAATTGATAAGTTCATAAAGGAGACATTGCTGTTGATACTGAATACTCTAATTTCCATGAGAAATAGTAGCATAAACTCAGACATAAGTTAGACTTCATCTGGCATATTCCCTCCACTTCCAAAAAGGGCTTTTGAAGTGTGACAATTTGGAGAAGATAGGGAAGATACTTAGTCTGAGGTGTTAAGGTTGAGGTACATGTAGTTTTGTGGTCAATGCTACTGGATATCTATTCTCCCAAAATTAATTATTCATAAGATACATCAATAGGTACAGAAATGTAAGTTTCTACATTTCTGGAACTCTCAGAATGTTGGAGAATGTACTCAATAATGTAGAAATTAAGACTTTTCTGTATATCTTACATCTAAAAAATAGACATAGGTAAACATGATGATGTTTTGCATTTTGTTGAGAAAATTCTTTAAAGAAAATATTTGAATTAACTAATAAAAGAGCCTGGCAGTTAGGATGGAAAATAGAATTCCCATATATTTATAAGCCAAAAATATAAATGAGTCTCAGTGTTGAATAAAAAACTTCTTGTTAGAGGGCAAAAGTGTTAGTTTCATAGCAGAAATTGCTAGTGCACCTTAGAGAAAGTAGTATCTAATTTCATGTGTATTTTACCTAGAGGAAAGTAAATTATACCAAAATATGGTAGACCATACTGATTTCCAAGTGTAAATGTGTGCATATGATAACTAATATGAAACAAGTTTGCTAAAGTCATTTTTGACCTAGAAAATGTCCTGTAGGCACATGCCACATAGCAGAGGAGTAAATGAAGGTGTCAGGGTAAACTACAATATCAACTGGATATGTTTTAAGCTCGTCCTTGTCTTTCTTTTTTTTTTTTAATTTTTTAAAAATGTTTTTTATTTATTTTTGAGAAACAGACAGAGACAGCACGAGCAGGGGAGGGTCAGAGAGAGAGGGAGACACAGAATCCAAAGCAGGCTTCAGGCTCTGAACTAGCTGTCAGCACAGAGCCCAATGCGGGGCTCGAACCCATGAATGAGATCATGACCTGAGCTGAAGCTGGAAGCCGTACGCTTAACCAACTGAGCCACTCAGGTGCCCCTCGTCTTAGTTTTCCAAGTGTTTTTAAAACTGCTTTGGATTTCCCTAATGAATTAGGTTTGAAGAATATATATTTTGGTAAATTTTGCTCAGTAGTATGCCCATATAGAATGTTACCTAATGTAAACCATTATTATGAATTTTTGTAACTATTTTTAAAGACCACTTGCCTTTGTTTATTTTGTTAGTTTATTACACCATTGCAAAACTTTAGTAAGCATCCCGCTCTACTTCTCTTTATCATGTAATTCCATTTTCCGTTTGAGTATAAACTGACCATTTGTTTGGGGATATCTGTCTATATGTAATTGCCAACATTGTACTCATATGTATAATCTAATGTATTATGTATTTGAAAATATTATTGTATATATGTTATATATTAAATATAAATGTTATATAAATTATTTTTTCTGGGTGTGCCTGGGTGGCTCAGTTGGGTGTGGCTGACTCTTGATTTTGGTGCAGGTGGTGATCTCATGGTTTGTGGGATGGAGCCCTGCATGGAGCTCTACGCTGACGGTGCAGAGTGTGCTTTCGATTCTCTCTCTCTCCCTCTCTCCCTCGGTCCCTCCCCCACTCAAGAGAGTGTACTCCCTCTCCCTCTCAAAAAATAAATAAATAAACTTAAAATTTTTTTTTAAATTACATTTTCTAGAAATTGAACAACAAAAAAAATCAATATTCCACATCCCTTCCATTATTGGATGGCATTCACTTTCAGTAGAATGATCCCAGCATTTCAAAAGTTATTTCAATTGTTTTTCCTATTACCTAAGGCAATAGAATACCTAAGATACATTCAGTAACAAATGACATGTAGGAATGCTTTTATTTTTCCTTTCTTTTTCTTAATATGTATATCTTTAAATTTTTTTCCCTATCTTAACACTTTTAAAATTAATTGCCATTTGTAACAATGTGGATGGAACTAGAGTGTATTATACTAAGTGAAATAAGTCAGTCGGAGAAAGACAAATATATGATTTCACTCATATCTGGAATTTGAGAAACACAACAGATGAACACGGGAAGGGAGGGAAAAATAAGATTAAAAGAGAAAGGGAGGCAAACCATAAGAGACTCTTAAATATAGAGAACAAACTGAGGAGTGTGCAGGGGTGTTGGGTGGGGGGTAGGCTAAATGGATGACGGGCATTAAGGAGGGCACTTGCTGGCATGAGCACTGGGTGTTATATGTAAGTGGTAAATCACTGGGTTCCACTCCTGAAACCAGTACTACACTGTATGTTAACTAGCTTGAATCAAAATAAAACTTAAAAATTAATTTTACCAAGATATAAAATATAAATGAAATAAATCTAATATTACAAGGTAAGATGTGATAATTTTGGAGAATTAATGCCTCCAAATATTTTCCTGGTGTAGACTGTGAGCGCATAAATGATGGCAGTTTGTTCATTTCCCACCTCTAAAACCTGAAGAGAGGGAATAGTTAATGACTTAACATTTTCAATGAACATTACTTGTGTGCAAGAAATTTTGCTATGTGCTGTCAAAAGGTAAACTGAGGCATATTAAAAACTTTAAGAGTCTATTTGAGCAAACATCCATTTCAATAAGGCAGCACAAACCAGAAGTTAATAGGAATACTCCACCCACAGGAGCTAGAGGAAAAACTTGCAGAAACAAAGCAAAGAGATTATTTGCTTGCATTATATGGGAAAGCCTACTTGGCTGTTTGTGATTGAGTACTTAGGTTTTGATATCTTAACCTTGAGGCACTTACAGGCTTAGGGTTTTGGGTTTGCTAATGTTGACTGCTAAGACACTAAAACCACCTCAGTCTGATGGCCTCCTTTTTGAAATTAATTTAACAATGCTATTCATACATTATTTTGTTTAAACATCAGAACATGCACCAAAAGATACATGGTATTATTATCCTTATTTTAAAGATAACACAACTCAGACTGAGGGAGATGAAGTGGTTTGCCCAAGGTCATTTAGTCAGGAAATGTAGAAATCTTCTATAAACCTAGGCAGCACCATGATGCCAGATTGGCATTTAACTTCTCCACAATATTGCCTAACACTCTCTGATGATGCCAGAGTACCTGCTAGGAAATGGGTAATACCAAGAGCACTTCATCTTTACTTCCTCTCAACATCAACTGTGCTTGGGGAGGTATTAAATCTCATTTTCAGACAAGAACAAGCATAGCATAGTTAAAAGAAATTTTTCAGGGTCTGACCAATAGTAAGGTGCAGGACCAGGATTCCAATCCTGGTGTGTCTGGGACTGATCATAGCAAAACTGATACAGAGGTACACCAAATTGTACATGGTGTTTTCTTGAATTAATTTTGAGGATCAAAACAAATATGTACTTTACACTTTTATCCCCAAATGAATTGCACTTAGTTAATCAAAGAGTACAAAATATGTACTGCAACCTCATTTAACATTTTCACAATACCTACAAATGAACTGGTCAATTTGATATTTTGTAAAAGATATTGGAATTGTGGGACGAACTTTACCTTGTACATTTTTTTTCTTAAGATGTTTGAGTTATTTTGATTTTCAAATTACATATATATTAAAGAAAAGTTATCATCTTAACAGAAACTTTATGTAACTTCCCATGTTCTTCAGTCCTATAGTTTTGACAATTACCAAAAATAAATTGTTTACATGTATGTAATTTTTAAAAATAATTGCTTCTCAGTACAATAACCTGTTGTACAATATTAATTAGTATTCACTAAATCTCTCTCTTTTGGGGGATTTACTTTTAAGGGGTACTACTTTAAGTGAGGCAATACTGAGTACTATAAATAAGGCAAAATCTCCCCCATAAAATAAAAAACTTTCTGTTGCATGAAACGAAATAAGGATGTGAAAACAAAAAATATAAAATTGAAAACATCCAGATCCAGGACATATCTGAAAGACAAGCTTTTTGAAAAAAACACTGTAATATTTTTTTTCTCAATTGGCAACTTTTTCAATTAGAGTTAGTGTGAACTACCAAGGCATTAATGTAAACAGCAGCTACAGCATCATAAATTTTGTATAACCATGTGATAAGTAAATAGGAAACAGCAATTAGGGTAAAAGTCATTGTTCATGCGTATGTATTTTAGGTCATTTGTGAAATATTAATTATAATTTGTGAGCATTTTACATCTGTTACTTTGAAAATGCTAAACTATTATTAATGACTTGTTTTCCATCTTTTCTCTTTCCTTTCTCTCACTTTCCTTCTCCCACTTCCTGACATATGTATTTACATTATATTATGCCTATTGTGCCATGTGCCCAGGCATTAAGTCAATGACAGTGTTCTTTCAACCACATATGGGCTGTTCAGTCCTGGGACAGTTTCACTTAACGTTTTCCTCTTGTTAAAGCAAAGATGCTAAGACTATTTACTTGATAATGTTATTGTGAGAGATAAATGAGTTATTAAATGAAAAGCTCTCATTTTAGTGTCTGGCATAAAATGGGCTCCTAACAAAGAATTTTATAATTAATGGTAATTTTAAATGTGATTGTAATAGCTAATCTCTGAGAAGATATGGAACAAAAACTATATTATAAAAAAGGTCATTTATAGGCTATTGTCTCTCATTAGTAACCTCACAGAAAATTTTAACAAAACCAAATCCTAAGCAAAAGCAAATCAAATTTTATAACATATAAAAAGCAAAATATATCATAAACAAAGAGGATTATTTCAGGGAGGTATGGGTTTTTTTTTTCCAGTTTTGCTTAGATCTAATTGACATATATTGTTGTATAAGTTTAAGGTGTACAATGTAGCAATACATATATATTGGGAAATGATTACAACAATGGTCACCACATTTATCACCTGACATAGAAAGCATTTCTTTGTGTGTGTAATCAGAACTATTAAGATCTACTCTCTTAGCAACTTTCAAGATTACAATACAGTATTGATAACTATAGTCCTCAAGCTGTACATTAGGTCATCAGAACTCTTCTTATAACTGGAAGTTTGTACCCTTCACTCATTTCCCCCATTCCTTTGTTCCTGACAATTACCAACATTCTCATTGTTTCTTTTTTTCTTTTTTTTCCCCCTAAGTTTATTTATTTTTGAGAGTGGGGGGTGTGGAGGAGCAGAGTAAGAGCGAGGGAGAGAGAAAATCCCAAGCAGGCTTCGCACTTGTCAGCACAGAGCCCAGTGCAGGACTTGATCTCATGAACTGAGATTATGACTTGAGCCTAAATTAAGAGTTGGAGCTTAATTGCCCTGGTGCTCCCTATTCACTGTTTCTTTGTGTTCAGCTTCTTTTAATATTCTCCATGTCAGTGATATTAAACAGTGTTCATCTTTCTCTGTCTTATTTCCCTTAGTATAATGTTCTAAAGTTTCATCTCTGTTCTTCCAAGAGACACGTTGTTTTCATGTCTTGGCTATGATATGTAATGTTACCACCAACATATACCCTTTGAATATATGTGGTGAATCATATGGTAGTTCTATCTTCTTTTTTTTTTTTGCTTTTTTTCTTTTGAAAAATCTCCATACTGTTTTCCACCATCATGGCTATACCTATTTACACCCCAAGCAATAGTGCACAAGGGCTCCCTTTTCTCCACATCCTCTCCAACACTTGTTATCTCTTATTTTTTTTTAATAATAGCCATTCTAGCAGGTGTGAAGTGATAATCACATTGTGGTTTGTGGTTTTGATTTGCATTTCCCTGATGACTGTGATGTTGAGCACCTTTTCATGTATCCGCTGGCCATTTATTTGTATGTCTTCTTTAGAAAAATGTTTATTCAAGTTTTTTTGGTCCATTTTTAAATTAGATTATTTGGTTTCTTGTGCTATTGAATTGTATAAGTTCTTTATATATTCTGGATACTAACCCTTTATCAGATAGATGGCTTGCAAATATTTTCTCCTGTTTTGTATGTTGCCTTATAATTTAGTGGAATCACCGCTGGGTGAATGGGGTTGCAGGCTTTGTTTCCTGGTAGTGTAGTACCACTGGTTGGATTCTGCAACTGGCCAGTTTTGTGGATTGTGCTCCTCAACTGCTACAATTGAGTGGGGCTCCAGGCTGTGCTCCTCATCCAAATGGTGCTACCAAACTCCACAGGCAGTGTTCTGCTGTTGGGTAAGGTTGCAGCCTGCATCTTCTGGTTAAGTAAGGCCTCCAGCTCTACCATAGTTGGGTAGGCTAAGGATTGTGCTTAACAGTTGGGCAAAGTCACTGTCTCCCGGCTTCCTGGTCAGCTGAGGCCCCACATTACTCTCTGTGACTTGCTGGGGCCACAGACTAGGTTCTCTACCTGGGAAAGGCTTCCAGCCATGTTCAACAATTGAGATGGGCTATATGCTGGGCTCCACTGCTAAGAGGGGTTGTAGGCTGGGCTCCATGGTTGAGTGGTACCATAGGCTGGGCTCCAAGTATCCACTCAGGGTCACTGTTCAGGTTCCTGGTTATGTGGGTCCAGAGGGTATGCTCAACAGTTGAGTAGGAAGGTGGGTTGGCTTTTTGCCCAGGCAAGTTATAGGTGTTCTCTGTGGCTGTTAGGCATTTGTAGCTTTACTTCCCAGAGTGGTTGACCAAAGGCTATACTAAGCAATTGGGTGGGACTATGAGTTTTCTTCCTGCCAGGGTGGGGCCATAGAATGAGTTTCAAGGCCAGTATGGTGCAGTGGGAGGAGACCCAAATCGGGCTAACCTGCCAACCAAACTCCCTGGTCAGATAAGGCTACTGACTTGGTTCTGTAGAAAGGCAGAACTGTTGGCTGGGATCTCTGCTCAGGGGTGCTACTGTAAGGATTAATGCAGGCAACCAAGATCGGAACACTGCTTGCTGGCTCTACCTCCCTTCATCTCTGTCTGATCCCTCTAGTTGAGATCTGCAGGGATCTCCAGGAGCTAAGACTCCAGGGGACCTTCCAGGAAGATCCTCAGTGTCCCGGGGAAGTTGGATGTTCACCTTGGGTTCTCTTTCCCACTGGAGAAACAATAATGATGGCACAGTGTGGCACTGGGTTGCCCTGGGGGAGGGGCAGTGTAATCAAGATGAAACCATTCCTCTTGCTCTTCAAGTTAGGTCCTCCTTGGTATCTTGGTTGTCCAGGAGAGTGCTTCAGCTTCACTTCTGGGTTCTGAGATTTTCACAATGAAGTCTTATTTATGGATAGTTGCCGTTGGTCTTGTGAGAGGGACTGAAGCTGGAAATGACCTATGTCACCATCTTGATAACATCCACTCTTGAGGAATGCATCTTAAATTTAGCATTTGACTATCAATTAACATAAGTGAACAAATTTACAGAATGAAGGAAAAACTATATGATTATCTCAGTAGACACAGAATGAGTTTTTAATATAAATCAATACTCACTTGAAAAAAACTCTTACCAAATTATATATACAGTGAAACCTTGGTTTGTGAGCATAGTTTATTCTGGAAACATGCTTGTAATCCAAAGGACTTGTATATCAAAGCAAAGTTTAAGAACCATTGGCTCGGTTGTGGTCATTTGACATTTGGCATCATATATTACTCGTATTGCAAGACATCATTCATTTTTCAGGTTAAAATTTATTAGAAATACTTGCTCAGTTTGTGGAACATGCACAGAACAAATTATTCTCAATTCAAAATTTTGTTGTAATAAGAAACTTCGTTATTTAAAAAAGAATGTCTACAAAAGTCCTGTGCCAAATATTATACTGAATAATAAAATGTTGATATCTTGTCCATGGGGTCTGGGAGGAGGCAAGAATGTTTGTTATCAAAACTTTATAATATTGTACAGTAGGTCTTAGCAAGTATAACATGTCAAGAAAAAAACATGAGATATAAAGAAGATAAATGGTTATTTTCAAATAATATTTTGTGCACAGAAAAATTAAATCAGACAAATTGGAGGTACACATCATGGCTATAGAGTAGCAAATTAAATACTGTAAAGAGGTAAATTTTTCATAAATTGATCTATAGTTCCCTACAATGCTAATAAAACTTCCAGCAAGTATTTTTTGTATGTAAACTTACCAGGTGATATGGAGGTGAAGAATTTAGAATGGATAAGAACATCTTGAAAAAAAATGAATTGGAAAACTATATATTAATAGATTTTACAAATTATTATAAATACTTAAGACATTGTGGTATTAGTGAAAAGATAGATGAACAGATGAAACTATAAGAAATTCAGATACAGGTATGCACATTTAGAATCATATAAATCATAGAACTGACCCTATGGCACAGGGAAAACTAACCTTTTCAGTAAATATTGCCAAAGCAATGGAATATCTTCATTAAAAGTAAGAGTTTATCCCTACTTCACATCATATGCATGAAGTAGGTTCAGATAGAGTGTAAATTAAATTTGGTTCAGAGGGTCAATACTTCTATGTGTTAAGATTGTACACACATAGAGATTTTTTAAATTAATATAAAATAAACAAAAAGAAAACCTTCCAACTATATGTAGAAGGGTACTAAAGGAAAAAATGTGTTTTATATAATAAGGCTTCCATTTTCATTAAACTGAATGTATAGGTTACATCGGAATAGTGGCAATTCTTGCATTTAATCATGGATTTGTTCATGCATAAGGCAGATAAGTGTTTTTCTTACTAAGTGTTTGATCTAAATAACATATGCAAAGATTAGGAAATATTTGCAGATTCCTTAATGCTCATCTATGGTTACAGAATTATGTATAAAATTTCTAAAGTTCTAGTATTTATTTTCTACTAAACATGAAAAAAATCCATGAAATGAATCATTTTGTCATCACTTCTTTGATGTATTTAGACGTTCTTTGGGAAATATGGTTGATTTAAAGAAAAATTTAGATGGTATTTCCCCCTATATTGAGTTTTTTCTAAAAGCAACACAAAGTGATAATAATAAAAATATGTATCCCCTATATTTATTTTCATATGATTTTAACTTATTTTTAACAGTCCTTTTTTAAAATTCTGGGCAATTTTTCTTAAAAATGGCTTTCATAGTCTCCTATGTATTTCAGCTTAGCTAAAAGTATGATTTATTACTCTTGCACTGAGGCTTTTTAGTACATTCAAATATTCCTCTGTGCATTCTTCTAGCAAACAGGTGGTGTGGCTTCTCCAATGTCAAAGTGACAATCTTTCAATCACAATCATTTCCCAAATAGTATTCAGTGGAAAAATAACATCTGTAGATTAACTCAAACCATCTTGATAAAATGAAGCAGGTGCTCATATTAGCTTTTCTAAAGCTAGAGAAATCCATCTGCAGAAACTTGATTTACAGTAATTTTAACCTGATTTATTCTTCATTATAAGTAAGTGCACTACCCAAGAGATATGTGAATCACAGTACTTAGTGAGGTAAACATATTTAGAAGATTATGATCTTGCAGAAAATCTGTTGTTACTCTCCTTGAACAAGAGTCTTTAGAAATCATTTGCTCTTTTGCTTTGTTTAACTGTAATGATATATATTATAAAGGTAATAATTTTCTTTCTATAGCTAAAAAAGATAATATAGGCATATAACCAAATAGATTTTTACGGCACAAAAATGTTTTTTAGCTTGTGATGAGAAATTTTAGGACTACTCTCCTAACAACTTTCAAATATACCATATAGCAGTATTAACTATAGTTAACATGTTGTACATTACATCAGCGGCATGAATATATATATTAAATAATACTGGAAATAATTTAGAAGGCTGTCAATAAAAGATTGAACAGTTACTGTTCTTTGACAGAATAAAATATTGTGCAATTGGTAAAGGGACATTCGACCTATATGTATAATAATTATGGAATGATTGTGGAATGATGACCACAATATATTATTAATTTTTATTTTTTTTAATTATTTAAAAAATTTTTAATATTTCCTATTTATTTTTGATACAGAGAGAGCCAGAGCATGAGAGGGGGAGGGGCAGAGAGAGAAGGAGACACAGAACCGGAATCAGGCTCCAGGCTCTAAGCTGTCAGCACAGAGCCTGACCTGGGGCTCAAACCCACGAACGTGAGATCTGACCTGAGCCGGAGTTGGAGGCTTAACTGACTGAGCCACCCAGATGCCCCTATTATTAAGTTTTAAAAACAGTAAACATCGGAACAGTATGGATAATTTAAAATAATGCACACATAGACTTGGAAAAGTCTGAAGTACACATTTCCAAATATCCATCAATACTAATTTCTTAGAGGTAGGAGTATCTTTTATCTCTCACTTTACATACCTCTCTCTATTTAAGTATTTTCTTACTGATTTTGCATTAAACTTTCCGTTTTGAATGTATAAAATATTTTTAGGGGCATCTGGATGGCTCAGTCAGTTGAATGTCCAACTTAGGCTCATGCCATGATCTTGCAGTTCATGGGTTCGATCCCTGAGTTGGGCTTTGTGCTGACAGCTAGCTCAGAGCCTGGAGCCTGTCTTCAGATTCTGTGTCTTCCTCTCTCTGACCTTCCTCTGCTCCTTCTGTCTCTCTCTCTCAAAAATAAATTTAAAAAAACATTAAAAAATAAAAAAATAATTTTAATTAAGGAGGATACTGATTATTACTACTTAATGAGTTCTTCCTTAATAGGTTGTATTCTTCCTAGATAGCAATTATGAATTACATAGGAAAAAAGATTACTCATGTATTAGAGATAGTCCTCTTAAACATTATAACCCACATACAGAACTAAATATTTTACATGGAATATTTAGTTTGATTATGTATGAATATCTCTAAGACTCTTAAAAGTATGTAAAACTTACATATGTTTTGAATATATGTTTCTTAGAAAATATAATTTTATAAATACTTGAAATGAATGCTATCAATTAAACAGAACAACTGATTTCAAAACATTGAGAACCTGACTGTGAATTCTTTGGCATGAAATACGTAAAATACCTCTATCATGTCCAACTGGCCAATGGAAATTAATTGATGGCCAAGGCATTTATAGAACAGAGGTGGCAAGTTAGAAGAACAGTAGTGGTATTGAAATATTCTGGTCTCTGATGTACTATCTGTTTAGATAGAACTATATCTATATCAGTATATTTCATAGAAAATTCAGAATATGGATTCTCCCAAGAATGTCAGGAAAATGAGTTGACCTTGCTCTCTCCTGGGTAGTTTTTCTCTTTATTTGTTTCAAGCAACTTCTTGAGGGCCTATAACAAATAAAGAATAGTATCTATATAATAAATAAATCTCATTAGAGATTACCTTAGAAACATAAGGAGATTCAAATCTGATAAAATTATATTGTTTATCATACCCTGCCATTTTCATCCTATCCCATACCACCTCTAATACTCACTGGACTCCAAAAATGTTAGTGAAATCAAGTTACATAAATAACATGAATGTTGAACTAAAGAGAAAATGAGAAGGGATTTCAAATATCGGATAAAAGATATGGTGAAAATTGGGAAAAGTGATTCCATGTAATATAGCTATTTTGGAGCATTTCAGTTAAACATATGTATATGTTCCTTAGCTCTTTTCTAAATGCATTCACCTAGAAGATAATGTACATACGCTCTTTATGAGCCCATGATAAACCACTAGATAACTGATTTCTACAACACAGCAAATCATCTTTCTTTGATCTATCATTCAGCAGAATCATGGTTGAACTCCAACCAATTAAATCTTTAGCCACATCATTTGCAACCCTCAGCTAAGTCCACAGGCTTCTCTTAGCTTTGCAGGCCCTACACATTTAGTCAGATAACTTTTCATTTTCTGGTTAACTCCCTACACTGCTTTCTCTGGAATCTGAATTTTTCTCCCTTCCTTCTCTCGTTCTCATGTAAAGTTGAGTACAAAGTATGGTAGAATCTTTTCCCATATTTCCTATTTCTGGATGCTGGTTTTCATTATTTGCTTTTTAACTAATATTCACCATAGGTAAACAGATCAGGACAAGATAGGTAAGTGTAACAAAAATGACAAATATGAGAAAATGTACAAAGTTACTAGAAATCAACTCAAATTCTCATTTCTCTTCAGAAGTCAGGTTCTAAGGTCTCAGATACTGAGATAAGGAGTTAGTCCAAGTGACTTATTAAGGAAATGCTCCCAGGAGAAATCCTCAAGAAAATGGAAAAAGCAAGAAAGAAAAGTAAAGGAAGTCAAAAAAGGGTATATTTTCACTCACATAAGATCTCAACTTTTAGTCTGATCCCACTGGGAACTTTAGAATGAAACTTATGTCTCAGGGTTTCTTTTGATTTGAGGCAAGGTCTTTAGGCTTTCAATCTACTTGTACCAGTTGACTATTCACCAAGACCACCCTGTAGAACCATTGTAAACACTTTCCCTAGCACCTCTAGCTCTTTGAGTAGAGGAGCAAAATGATCCAGTAGCTCAAGGGCAGGGCTCTGAAACAGGTGTGTTAAAAGCTATGCATAAGGAAGAGGCAAGGTGGGATTATTGAAAGGATCAAAGAAATCCTAAGGGATGTGGCCACAGCAAAGAGTTTGCTATATAGTCTTTATTAAAATGTAGTTTGGTATGGCTTGTCTTTGTCAAACTGCCTTTCTTGGTTGCCTTCTAATTTCTCCATGATAATTTGTTTTGTTACTTTGCCTTTCTTCAAATTGTTCCTCTGAGGTGGAAGTCTTTTTGAATATGTTCATCAAGTCTCCCTTTTCTCCGAAATAACAGTGAAAAAAATTGGTTTCAGAAAGGTGATAAAAATGAGAGAAATAACTAATTATCAAGATCTCTAGTTAATTGGAGGCTACCTTCTTTCAGTGCTCGGTAGGGGCCATTTCTGCTGACCTAGAGTATTTCAGAAATCTGGGGTCCAGTAGCTCTAAGTATTTCCATCCAAGCAACCTCTGTGAAGGTTTTGAGGGTTCACATCAGGCCTCTGACTTTAGCAAAGGAGAACTGCCAATTCTGTCTTACACTTAAAGTCTGATAGGAGATTTCTGATCAAACTTCAATGAATTCATTTTTCAGAGTGGAGTTTAACAGTAACAAATAATAACAAGTAGTTAGAAATATTCTTGAGAGTAAAATTTGTATATATCAAGACCTACAGCAAGGTCATTTTACCTAATGTACTTCTTATTGATGCTTTAATATTAAGTATTGGTGCTTCTAGCTTAAGAATTAGTGATGAATTTAGTCTTAACCTGTGGGTGATTTAATATTCGTGTCCTTTTGGCTGTCACTCCCATCCCAATTTGTTTTCCTAATTTGCTCTAGAATGTTCTCATTGCTTCTGTCTTTACTTAATTGATGATTTTGCTTTATCTTTTACTATTTTATATTTAGTTCCCTGCAGAAGGAACACATTTATTTTTTACATTTTATTTATTTTATATTTCTTTTTAAATTATAAAAAATATAAAAGTAAAAAAAAGATATTTGTACTGTATAGATAATGTAGACCTATTTCCCAACAGGAATAAGTGTTTATATGCTGAGTATGACTTATTTTCTAGTTTGCAGCTCTTGTGTTGTATTTCAGTAGAAAGTCTGGATCCAGCGTCACTGTATGTCTGCAGTTTACTTCCTGTAATCATTATATTAGAGTATACTGGCCTTCTCGCTTTTGTGATTTTACCAGTTTAGGAAACCCAACTGTATTCCCTTGCTAACTATGCTTGTATTTTAAAGGAAATATACTTTCGTTTAATGTTCATAAAACTATCTTTTTGAACACAACATTTTAAACAATTAAAATAACTTTTGGGGCACCTGGGTGGCTCAGTTGGTTAACCGTCCAACTGTGGCTCAGGTAATAATCTCATGGTTCATGAGTTTGAGCTCCAGGTGGGGCTCTGTATTGACAGCTCAGAGCCTGGAGCCTGCTATTGATTCTGTGTTTCCCTCTCTCTCTCCCTCACCCCCGGTCACACTCTGTCCCTCTCTCAAAAATAAACATTAAAAAAATTAAAATTACGTTTACTAGTTTTTTTCAATGTTTGTGTAGTCTCTTTTGAAAAAGTTTTGGGCAATATTTCATTATGGCAATGCCAAATAGAGGTCAGAGGTCTTCAACATGGAATTGAGAAAATGATATGGGAAGGAAAATTCCAGAGATAGTACAAAGTACATAAAAGACCTGAGGGTCAGAACTTAAATATATTGGTTCCCAGAGCACTGAAGGATGTAAGTGGTGTAGATAAGATTTATGTGGTTTCTGGAGGTACTTATTTACTCCTTGACTAAGCACACCTTTCAGAAGAGCCAATTCCCATGAAAATAAGAGGAGGAAATATAATTCTACAAAGGAGAGCTATTAATACTTACAGTTGTCCTTTGTCTTAAGATTTTTGTTTTTCCTAATAGATTTATATAAATGATAAGATGTTTAATATTGACTCACAATTTTAAAATGAATTCAATAAAATCGCAAAAGATATTAATGACACTTAGTCAGCCAGAGCATACTATAAACAAATATGATAAAGTTTATGCTCATATATTACTCTTCATTGTCATTTGAAAGTTTAAATGTTTAATATTTAACAATATTTGCAGAAAACTCTTCCAGTATGTCAGACAACATAAATTTAGCTTCTATAAATTAAAGCAAATCCATGATGTCATAGTTAAGTGTCAGTAGATTTCTGTATTTAAGATTTCTGACCAATAGATGAAAGGGTAAAAATTAATGTAGAACCCAAGGAAGAGGTGATACCTTTAGGTCCAAATCAAAGATTTTGTGCTTCACATATTAATTAGGTGGGAGACATTAACAGAATAAAGCAAGAAGAAAGGTATCAGTCTTAAGCTCTAGGACAGGGATTGGAAGCCTATGGATTTGGGCCCAAACTTGCCTGGCACTTATGTTTAGAAGTTTTCTTGGAACAGTGTCCCATTAATTCTTACGAATTTTCTATGGCTGTATTCATGCTAGACTTGCAGACATGTATGACTTGCAGAGCCTACAATATACTATGTGGCCCATTTTTACCTTCTTTTAGGTAATAATGTTTTTAATATACTAATGGTACATTAATGGTAATACATTAATGGTCAAAGGCAAAAAAAGTCATATAAACATTATACATGTGTCAAATTCTATTATCCATAAAATATTATAAAATTAGAAAATTTAGGTATTTTTCAAAATGATAAAATATGCATAACAAAATTTACAGTTTTGAGCATTTTAAAATTAATTAATTAATTAATTAATTAATATTAGAGAGAGAGAGAAAGTCCGAGTAGGAAAGAGTCGTAGAGAGGAAGAGAGTGACAATCTCAAATAGGCTCGATGCTCAGTGCAGAGTCCAATTTGGGGCTCCATCACATGACCCTGGGATCATGACCTGAGCTGAAATCAAGAGTCAAATGCTTAACCAACTGAACCACCCAGGCACCCCTATTTTAAGTATTTTTTTAAACTGTAGAGTTCAAGTGGACTAAATATGCTCACAATGTTGTACAACCATCACCACCATCCATCTTGTATTATTAGAACTCTACATTTTGCACAATTTTGAATTGTTTTATTTAACTTATTTACAGCCCTTGTGAAATTTAATGGGATACAATTCAGCTAATTCAGTCTGGGATACCTTCTTTTAAGAAACATGCTTTTTCTTCCTCCTTTATTAAATATTTCCTTTGTGTCAGCAAACTTTTGAAATGATATATCTAAATATCTTGCATAGTTTTTACTAAGTTTATTCCTAGGTTTCTACTACTTTTTGTGCTACTATGAATGAAATTTTTTCATTGTGTGGTTTTCAATTTGACTATTGTTGCTTGTGCTACTCAATATTGGGCCACAGAGTGATGCAAGTTGGAGAAATATTTACTAGTATATGAGCAAATAAGAGGCTTGTGACAGAAAGTAATTAAGGACACTATTTAGTTTAGTTGACTTTAACAAGACAGTCCTTATAAGAGAAGCTGTGCAGTAATTTATGTTTTATATTTTGGAGGGAACACTCTATCTTGTTTCATGCAAGTAAGAAACAGGTTGTAGATGAATTGTTTTTGAGCACTGGGTTATGTAAAAATCTATTAATTTATTTTCATTTTTTTGTAACAAATATTCTTGCTGAATTCTTTTAAAATGAAATTTCCTACTTGACACATCCCCAAAGGCAAGGGAAATGAAAGCAAAACTGAACTATTGAGACCTCATCAAGATAAAAAGCTTCTGCCCGGCAAAGGAAACAATCAAGAAAACTAATAGGCAACCAACAAAATGGGAAAAGATAGTTGCAAATGACATATCAGATAAAGAGCTAGTACCCAAAATCTACAAGGAACCCACCAAACTCCACACCTGAAAAACAAATAACTCAGTGAAGGAATGGGCATAAACGGACACTTCTCCAAAGAGGACATCCAGATTGTCTACAGACACATGAAACGACGCTCAACATCACTTATCATCAGGGAAACACAAATCAAAATCACACTGAGATACCACCTCATGCCAGTCAGAGTGGCTAAAATGAACAAATCAAGAGACTATAGATGCTGGCAAGGATGTGGAGAAATGGGCACCCTCCGGCACTGTTGGTGGGAATGTAAACTTGTGCAGCCACTCTGGAAAACAGTATGGAGGTTCCTCAAAAACTATCAATAGAACTCCTCTATGACCCAGCAATAGCCCTGCTAGGGATTTACCCAAGGGATACAGAAGTGCTGATGCATAGGAGCACAGGTACCCCAATGTTCACAGCAGCAATGTCAACAATAGTCAAATCATGGAAAGAGCCTAAATGTCCATCACCTGATGAATGGATCAAGAAGATGTGGTATATATATACAATGGAGTATTACATGGCAATGAGAAAGAATGAAATCTGGCCATTTGTAGCAAAGTGAATGGACCTCAAAAGTGTCATGCTAAGAGAAATAAGTCAGGCAGAGAAGGACAGATACCATATGTTTGCACTCATAGGTCTAACAAGAGAAACCTAATGGAGGACCACGGGGAGGGGAAGAGGGAAAGAGAGTTGGGGAGAGAGAGGGACACAAAACCTGAGAGACTATTGAATACTAAAAACGAACTGAGGGTTGATGGGGTAGGGGGGAAGGAAGGTGGTGGTGATGGAGGAGGGCACTTGTGGGGAAGAGCACTGGGTGTTATATGGAAACCAATTTGACAATAAACTATTAAAAATAAAAAATAGAAAATAAAAAATAAAAATAAAAATAAACTGAATAGCTTTCTTTAAAACCCTATTACAAGTCCAAAACAGTTATATTAACTACAACATGGGTATTTAAAAATTCTTATTTATTTTGAGATGGAGAGAGAAAGAGGGATAGAGAGAGAGAGAGAGAGCATGGATGTACAAGTAGGGGAGGGGCAGAGGGGCAGAAAGAGAGGGAGAGAGAGAACCCCATGGAGGCTCCATGGTCTCAATGCTGAATGAGATTTGGGGCTGGGCTAGAACTCACCAATGAATGAGTGAGATCTCACCATGTGAGATCATAATCAGAACTGAAATTAAGAGTCAAAGGCTTGACTGACTAAGCCACATAGGCAGCCCTTACTTAAGTTATTTTAACATGTCATGTTAAGAAAATATTCTTCCTTTAAGTGTTTAAACTCAAGTATCATGGTGAAGACAAATAGTTATACATTAAGTATTAAAGTCCTATGCCATTTGTGTCTCTGACTTTGGAGTAGTTAAATGCTTGGAGCTACCTCTCATCTGTAAGATTGCATTGTAGGTTGAATGGTAGCCCCCCAAATGATATGTCCTTGTCCTAGTTCCTAGAATCTGTGAATGTTAAATTATTTGGACAAATGATCACTGCAGATTTAATTAAGGATCTTGGATGAAATTAATTGTCCTGAATTACCTGGGTGGATTCTAAACCCAATGACAAGTGTCTTTATAAAAGACAATGAAGGAGAGATCATTCATACTACAGTGTCTGTCTAGTAGTGCCTCACTAAAACAAAAGGTTTGGCAATAATCTCTGGGCCTGTGGAACATTATGTCTAACAACGTGGAGTGTCTTTGTTTCTCTGAGGGCCTTAGATCATACTGGATAGTTATAACATCTTAGGACAGGAGTTGGCCATGCCAGAAAGGTTTAAAATGCTGGTTTATTCATAGGTAATCAGCAAGTTCTTTTGTACTACTGCTCTCTGTTATTAAATTGCCCTTTCTGGATTTGTATCATTTATCATGACCACCAGCAATGTGGGACAGCAGCCAACAGCCACTACAACAGTGTGTGCTGCTAAATTTGGATGTTTGCTGCTCCATAAATAATAAATGAGAACTCTGTTAGTTTTAATTTGCATTTCTTCTTCTTCTTCCTCTTCTTCCTCTTCTTCTTCTTCTTCTTCTTCTTCTTCTTCTTCTTCTTCTTCTTCTTCTTCTTCTTCTTCTTTCTTCTTCTCCTTCTCCTTCTTCTTCTCCTTCTCATCAACTTTAAGGACCATTTGTATTTCTTTGCTATGAAATTTCAATCCTTTGCATATGAGCCAAGGAAAGAAGCATATGGGGAGTCCAGGAGAAGTATCAAATGCAGAACTGCCATTATCTTTTCCCCATGGAGTCAGGACTCATTACTTTCCTGGAATTTATGTGCTTAAGATTCTCTCTCTCTCTCGCTCTCCCTTCACTCTACCCACTCTCCTTCCCTCTCTCTCTAACAGAAAGAAAGAGAGGATTACATTAATGAATAGTTTAAAGGCTGAGCTTAGCATATAAAGTGGCAAGAGTACCAAGTATAGGAGTCAAGGACCTGTACTCCTGTACTCCAGTCATAGATTTGTCTTCATTTAATTTTTAATTTCTATCCTTGGTCAAGTTACTTAACTTCTATAACTAGGTTTTCCTTATTTCTAAAAGAAGGCCAATAATGTGTATTTTCTCTAGTAAAAATAAACTGAAATAATTTACATTGCAATAATTTGAAAAATAAGGCATATCATATGGATGGCAGGAGCTATTATTTTTTCACACATGAAAAGCATAATTTCTGAACTGGTTGGTAATATGATGAATTTGGCACCCATGCAAGAAGAAATGAAGTGGGAATGTAGTGAGTGAATTAAGGTGGTGCATTAAGTGGTTACTCCAAAAGGAGAAGATTAGGGATATTTCAAGTAATGAATCAATGGAACATGATAACTAATTGGATGTGAATTGAAGGAGAAGCATAGTCTAAGCCAATCTCAGAGTTTCTAATTATGTAAATCAGAAGAATGTTTATATGATTCACATACACAATTTTGAAAAGAAAACAAGAGAAGGCAAAAAGTAAAAAATAAAAAAGGAGAGGCAAGGAGAAGAAAAGGGAAAATAAAAGAAGATACATAGGTATTTCCCGAATATTGTTTACATCTACAATTAAAACAATAATATCTTTCAAAGCCCTCGATTTGTACATATATTCCCTAAGTCATTTTCTCTTTTCTCTGTGAAGGACTGTTCAAAGTCTATATAATTTGTTTAAAAAAGCGACTGCTCTAATGCTTCAGGATAGAAGAAAAGATTGGAACTCTGCTTCAAAAAGCCACATTTAAAGATTACTATCAAGGTGTTTCATTTCAAACTATAAGTGCCCTTTTATCTAAACAATAGCAGATTAGATATGCACGGATAGACACGCTTCTTATCTCATGCTTTCCTTCCCATTTTGAAAGGGCTGAAATAAAACACCACTTAAAATGTGAATTGTTTTAAGAAATCATTGCATAAGGAAAAATAAAAATGTAAGATTTTAGAAATAATATATAAAATGTTGTTAGGGATATTTCTTTTTTATTATAATTACCATTCTCTGAATTGTCTGTTATTCTCATTCATTGTTGTGGGCAGAGACTATGGTGAAAAAAGACCATAACAGAACCTACTTAAAGGGTAATGGAAAAATATCACCTATTATTACAAAGTAGTCTTACTCTTTGAAACATGTAACCCCCATTATACTAATGGAATAATGTTAACACATTGAATATAGTAGAATCCTTTTGCTGCAAATAGAATGTTTCATTTTTTGTATTTAAAGTACTACTAATAAAGTATAATGACCTTGCCAGGTCTGAAGATTAATGTACAAAAAAGTTGGAAAGCTAGTTTTCCCATTAAATGCATTAGTGATAAACTTGGTATTTTTCTTTGTGTCCTCAAAATCTCAAAATGATCTAGCCTTGTTATGTCTCAAAGGTGCTTCCAAAATCAGCTGCAGCTGAATCTTAGCCTTTCACAGTAAGTGAGGGTGAGAAAATGAAGGCTACTGAAAATTGTCTAATATGTTTTTTATTGCATTATGCAACTAAATAACTTATTAATATAACCAGTAAGTAATAAGCATACTTATTCATATTTACCTTCATCAGCTTATATATATATACACACACACAAACACTCTCTTTTCTGCACAAAAGATGAACACATATACATACCCTGCTAAAACTATACCTGAAACATGGAGTTTGATGTAGTTGTCTTCTTCCTCCACTTTCTTGTAAAAGATTCTGACTTAGCTCTTGTAACTCTTAGAATGTTAGGATTCCCTTCCTTTTGACCTCTCCTAGTATATCAGTTGTCTCTTGTTTTATTCCTCCCACCCTTGCTGGAGAACACTGTGCTTTTCCTAGGGTAAGTTCTTTTCTTTCTGTACACTCTCTCCTTCTTAGATCTTATCCACTCTCTCATCTTTAACAAGGACCTCTAGAAGAAAACCAGCCCTATATCTGGAACTTCTCTCCTGATGTTGTGTCTTATATTTTCGGTAGTTTGCAGACATTTCATACCAAATCTGAAAAGTTCTCTTGAAACAAATATTATTCACAAATATCCTATTAATAGCACTAATATATATACTATTTCATCAGCCTTTCTTAAAATCCTTGCTATATCTCCATATTGAATCAGTACACAGTCTCCATCAATTTTTTCCATACTGTTAATTTTTCCCATATCTATCCTTCAACTCTATCTTTCTCTAGGCTCTCATTATTGTTTCTGGATATTTATTCATTCTCAACAAAATTTGTTTATAGATCTGTAGGAAACAGAAAGATCAAGAAATTGTGAATCTTGTCAACACAGTTGATAATCTAGAAGGATGGATGAGATATGCCAAACAAAGTAATAATAAAGGACATTATCATTTATATTTTAAGGAAGACCTATACTACAGAGTGGGTGACTGGTGAAGATTTCACTGAAAAGATTGTATGTGAAGTAGAATGTGGGTAAATTGAGGCCATAGCAATTATAGATGAAAGCAATTGAATAATCCAAGGTGGCAGAACAGGAAGCCCCTATCTAAATGGGGCATAACAACCATGTAGGACAGCAATGGAAACATCGGGATGGGAGCCTAACTATGGAGAGCTCTCTGTGATGACCAAATACACTAGGATTTTATTCTATGGGAGTCAAGAGTCATTGGATGTGATTGATAAATGCTACTTTAGAGTTAGATGATTTATCTTCAAGGTTTGATTCTACTATGTTCTGTGTAAATGACCCGGACTAAGATGTTTCAGTACATAATGACAACTACTTTCTCCTTTCGAAATGAAAATAACCATATTAATCTTGCTTATGTCACAGGGAAAAATATTTGAAAGGGAAATATTTTTAAAATTACAAAATATCATGGGTATATTTAACATGATGCTTTGTGATTCTCTTGAGTGTGGCCATTTAAGCATAGGGATAATAGCTTTGACAGATTCTCCTTAAAACTGATATAATCTTTGTCTTGATAAGAAGTGAAAAACTATACTCCATATTTTTTCTTTTCTTGTAAAATGATCAGACATAGTAAGCATTTCCTCCCAACTATGTTCTACACATGTCTAGTCAATGAATGAATATGAAGACTACAAGAATGAGCAGTATAAGTAATTCTGTAGCTAGCCATCTTCTATATGAACTAAAATATTTAAAATATTATTTAAGTTAACATTGTTATATTCTACTAATATGATGGGTATCTTTATAATATGCAATGTATACACATGATTTGTTAAATATCAAACTATATCAGTGAAAATCTCATTTTTCTCCTGTCCATAAACATTTTCCTTCCCTGTGACTTAATAGCTAACTATTTCTAAAAATCTAGGGCTTGGGGCACCTGTGTGGCTCAGTCAGTGAAGCAGCCAACTTCAGCTCAGGTCATAATCTCACAGTTCATGAATTCAAGCCCTGTGTCAGGCTCCGTGCTGACAGCTCAGAGCCTGGAGCTTGCTTCTGATTTTCTGTCTCCCTCTCTCTCTGACCCTCCCCTGCTCATACTCTATGTGTCTCTCAAAAATAAATAAAAGTTAAAAATTAAAAAAAATCTTTTTTTATTATTTCACTTTATTTATGAAATTTCCAGTGAATATGAATATATATAGCCCTATCTTTTTTTATTTATATAAAAATAGCGCAGTATATATTGTTCTGCTTCTTGCTTTTGTCACTTAGGACCTATCATAGAGATATTTACTTATCAGTACATAAAGAGATTTCTCATGATAACAGTTTCATGGCATTCTAGTTTTGATAATTTTCCATTGTTTATTTAAATAGTCCCAAAAGGAGGGACATTTGGATTGTGTTTAGCTTTTTGCTATTTTAAATAATGCTTCATTGAATAACTTGTTCATTCATTTCACAAATATGCTGGTTTATTCATAGGTAATCAGCAAGTTCTTTTGTACTACTGCTCTCTGTTATTAAAGTGCCCTTTCTGGAGTTGTACCAGTTATTACCACCAGCAATGTGGGACAGTAGTTGTTCCCTACAGCTACTACAACAGCGTGTGCTGCTAATTTGCATTTTTGCCCACCCCATAGATAATGAGAACTCTGTTAGTTTCAATTTGCATTTCTTTCTTTTTTAAAATTAGGATCAACAACTTAATAGTCACTTAAGGACCATTTATAGTTCTCTACTGTAAAATTTCAATTCATTGCATATGATAACTTTTTTTTGTTTAGTTGAAGGATTTTCTTTTTTGACTTCCAGGAATTTTATATATTAGAAGGATTATCCCTATACCTACAACAGATATTACCAAGCTTTTGTTCATTTGTTTGTTTTTTGTCTTTTGACTTTGGTCTTTTTCTTTTTTATCTTTGGCAAGCTGACTTTTAAATGTAATTAAAATTATCCATCTTTTCCTTTATAGAATCTGGATTTTTGAGTCCCAACTCCAAATCTGTAAATGCATTTTTACCATGTTTTCTTCTAATCCTTAATAGTTTCAGGTTTTACATTTAATATTTATTCTAGTTTTAGTTTATTGTGTTAGAGGTATGATTTATGGATGTAATTTTAGTTTTCTCTAAATGACTCATTTTCAAATACTATTTACTTAGAAAGAAAACAAGATAAGAGAGAAAAATCTTTGCTGCATTTATTAGAATGCTGCCTTTCTCATACAGTTTTCCTACTTTATGTCCACTGTTGGACTTTGCAAATTATTCCAGTGTTTTTTTAATCTTTTCATATATTAGATATATTTTTATCTTTTCATATATTAGATACATTTTACCTTTTTATATATTAGATACATTTTTTGAATAATGACCATATATATGTATACATGTAATTTTCTGTACCATTATAACTGTACCATTTACTTCTAATTTAAAGGAAGAATTATTTTCATTATTTCTATGAGAAGTTTATCCCTAAGCATTGCAGCGGTTGTAAAATTCTGCCCTCTCTGTCAGTCTGATCTACACTATCCCCTGTCTTCCCATACACACTTTCTATTTTGATTGAATTTCAGTTGCTTGCTCAGATTCAGACACTTTTTATGGTCAAGACTTTGGCAAGGGGAATGACAAGCTTTGATATAATACTAAATGTGTTTTGCTGAGGCTGCCATCTGGCAATGGGATATTTAATGGTTGAATGACAGAGAATCAGAATACTACTTATAAGGCAGGCATAATTTTACAGGCTGCCATCTATCTATGAGTTAAAGAAGTCAATAGAAAGAGCTGAAGGAAGCCAAATGGAATTTCTTTGCAATAATTAGAAAATAAAAGAAATGCTTTACTCCTTTAAAAACAAGTATTATTATTATAAAGCTTTATTCCTTTAAAAACAAGTATTATTATTATACTTATATATATGCTTATATATATATTAGCAACTAGCTCATTTTTTCTCATTTTATGTTCTATCTCACTCTGAAAATTAGAAGACTGTGTTTTCATATCAATCACATTATTACTATCATTGATTAAGCCATATGTAATAATACTGTGATTTCAGTTCACATGAACAATTCTAGGCTTTTTTAATATGAAAAAGTTTTTTTTCTCTTATCAAGTAGCATGTGTAGGTGAAGTTACAATGTTTAATGCGATGTCATAGATAAATTAGGGGAATAGAATCTATTCAAGCATAAATCTGACCTTAAGGAGCTTATATTATATCTAATTATAGCAGAAAGAGGCATATAAAAAGTTAGCTAAAAACAAGGTCTGCTCAAAATAAGTGACGAATGGAGAGAAATTAGAGTTTCTATGAATTCAAATAAGGGAGAAGACTTCCCAGGGGAAGAGGGGTAGCAATCCTTTTTGAAAACATAAGCTTTGAGACTGACTTTGAAGGGCAGATAATATTCAATAAATAAGGGAAAAGGAGAAGTTGAGAAGCCTCAAGTGTTTGGGGCAGTGAGCTGAAAAATATCATAGTGTTTCTGGCTTAGTATAAGAGTAATCTCAATTTGGTTATAACAATCAATTGATCGTGGTGATTAACAGTATGGCCTTATGAGGCATTTAAACATTTTGGGCAAATGTTGAATCCTAACTATTTTTCATCCTTTTTGAGGAATTTCTGCATTACAGTGAGTGTGTTTTAGAACTTCTGTTTCAGATTACAATGAAATTTGCTTTTATTAAGTTAAATTCTGGCATCTTGAGGCATCACTCATCTGTGATGAATTGGGGTCCATCCATCTTCGGTCTTCTTAAATGAAGCATATTTTCTACAATTGTTATTCATGATGTTATATTTTCTTGAATGATCAGGAATGACTTGTGATCTAAATTCATGAGATACCATATGTGTATTCTTTAAATTACATTCAAATAATGTGATTTTTAAAGGCAAGTCTTATCAAGAACCTGCCATTATTGATATATTTTTCACACATGATCATTTTTGAGAATTTAAATAAATATAAACCATATATATTTCTCTCAAACAGTTTATTTAATAGGAGGAGCTGGGTGGCTCAGTTGGTTAAGCATCAACTCTGGATTTTTAAAAAATAGTTTATTGTCACATTGGTTTCCATATAACACCCAGTGCTCTTCCCCACAAGTGCCCTCCTCCATTACCACCAACTCTTTCCCCCTCCCCCCCATTCAACAGCCTCTCAGGTTTTGCGTCCCTCTCTCTCCCCAATTCTCTTTCCCCCTTCCCCTCCCCATTGTCCTCCATTAGGTTTCTCCTGTTCTCCTGTTCGACCTATGAGTGCAAACATATGGTATCTGTCCTTCTCTGCCTGACTTATTTCGCTTAACATGACACCCTCAAGGTCCATCCACTTTGCTACAAATGGCCATATTTCATTCTTTCTCATTGCCATGTAGTACTCCATTGTGTATATATACCACATCTTCTTGATCCATTTATCAGGGGATGGACATTTAGGCTCTTTCCATGATTTGGCTATTCTTGACAGTTATGCTATGAATATTGGTGTACCAGTGCCCCTATGCATCAGCACTTCTGTATCCCTTGGGTAAATCCCTAGCAGTGCTATTGCTGGGTCATAAGGGAGTTCTATCGATAGTTTTGTGAGGAACCTCCACACTGTTTTCAAGAGCGGCTGCACAAGTTTACATTTCCACCAACAGTGTAGGAGGGTGCCTGTCTCTCCACACCCTCACCAGCATCTATAGTCTCTTGATTTGTTCATTTTAGCCACTCTGACTGGCGTGAGGTGATATCTCAGTGTGGTTTTGATTTGAATTTCCATGATGATGAATGACGCTGAGCATTGTTTCATGTGTCTGTTGGCCATCTGGATGTCCTCTTTGGAGAAGTGTCTGTTTATGTCTTCCGCCCATTCCTTCACTGGGTTATTTGTTTTCTGGGTGTGGAGTTTGGTGAGTTCCTTGTAGATTTTGGATACTAGCCCTTTATCTGATATGTCATTTGCAACCATCTTTTCCCATTTTGTCGGTTGCCTATTAGTTTCCTTGATTGTTTCCTTTGCCATGCAGAAGATTTTTATCTTGATGAGGTCCCAAGAGTTCAGTTTTGCTTTCATTTCCCTTGTCTTTGGGGATGTGTCGAGTAGGAAATTGCTGTGGTTGAGGTCAAGGAGGTTTTTTCCTACTTTCTCCTCGAGGGTTTTGATGGTTTCCTGTCTCACATTCAGGTTTTTCAGCCATTTTGAGTTAATTTTTGTGTATGGTGTAAGAAAGTGGTCTAGTTTCATTCTTCTGCATGTTGCTGTCCAGTTCTCCCAGCACCACCTGCTAAAGAGGCAGTCTTTTTTCCATTGGATACTCTTTCCTGCTTTGTCAAAAATTAATTGGCCATACATTTGTGGGCCCAGTTCTGGGTTTTCTATTCTATTCCATTGGTCTATGTGTCTGCAACTCTGGATTTTGACTCAGTCATAATTTCACAGTTGGTGAGATTGAGCGCTGCATTGGTCTCTGTGCCAGCAGTGCAAAGTCTGCATGGGATTCTCTCTCTTCCTGTCTCTCTGCCCCTTCTCTGAGCTCTCTCTCTCTCTCTAAAAATAAATAAAAATTCTAAAAGGTTTATTTAATAATATATTCCATTGTTTCATAGCACGGAGTATTGCAATAGCAACAACAACACATAACAACAATAAAAAGTTTACATATTTCTTCCTATTTGCCAGGTACTTTTCAAGTGCCTAGATGTATAAATTTATATAGTTATTATAAAAACCTTCTTAACCTCTACTTCACAGAGGAAAACTGAGGCACAGAATTTTTAACTTACCAAAGGTCAGGCAGCGAATAAATTGCAGCATTGGAATTTGAACCCAGACTCTCTCTCTCTAGAGGCTATTTATAAAAATTCCAATGATATTTAGCTCTACAGCACATTTTTACTTATCATACAGCCCTATGTTTATGAAATGACATTAAAACTTCTGTTAATTTGAATTATAAGCTTCCTTTGATGACTAGAAACTTTAAAATGCATTTTTTTCAGCTTTCAGTTTTATAAGTATTGGCTTATTGATTAGTAACATTTTGTGTTTGTTTTCAGTTGGTGTTAGAATTCATATTTTCTCTTTTTATTAAATTTGGGGAAATTTTAAAATTTGTTCATGCTTTAACCATATATTCTTTAGTTTGTAGCTTTGCAATTCCAAAGGAATGAAACAGTAATAAATCTTGGGTCAACAGTACATGAGAAAGTAGATTTTGCAACTGTTTATTTTAGGTAGTTACTTAATGAATAGTAACCAGTCAAACAAAGAAGCTACTTTGAGATATAATCTTTTTCGATATTTTAATGATTTTGAACACAAGAGATAATATGTATGCAATAAATCTCCCTAAGACCAAATTAATAGAAAGTTTTATAAAATCATTAAATTGTTACATACAGACAGTAATTTTTCTTCATCTTTGCAAAATATCATGATATTTTCTTCCTCATTGAACATTTATTACCAGGGAGGTCTTTGGTACTGTATGAGAAATTTTCAACTTACTGCTTTAAAAAACAAAATTGACAATATTTCCAGAAAGATGGCTAAGAGAGAACATCCCCAATTCTGGCTAAAGTCAAAGGGAAGAATGATTAAGGGTCCCATCAAAGTCCTTATTTTGGTAAGCTTAATTAGGGAAGAGGAGATAACATAAACTTGATTCTACATAGACTTACTTTGTGGAAGAGCAAAAGGCATTTCAGAGTAGATAACTGTCAGAAAATATCTTTCTTATTTTAGGTTATATTGTTCTATCCTATCCTGGGAAATGCTAAACCCAACAGGGATATTTGCCAATAAAAAACCCAGTCTTTAACTTAATCTGGAGGGGAGAATGGGACAGGAGATCCTATCTAAAGGAACCATATCATTCAGCATCTGGTCCCTTCCCAATATTTACCTTGCTTTTATGATGAAATCTTTGAGTGGGTTAATTAGAATTTAAATTACTCAGATTGAGGAAATGAACTAAAGAAGGAAGGGGAAGGATCCAGGCAGCAAAACCAGTTTATGTTGGAGATCTTTCTAAAAAGATGAGTAGAGAATTACACAGAAAAGTTTGTAGAAAGCATTGCTTTTCAGGGTGCTGCAGAGCTAATGAAAGAAACCCAAGGGGTAGTGAGAATGTGCCTAAGAGAATAAGTAAGTTTAGAGAAGACTTGGGCGAAGGGCCTACTTTCCAAGTGAGTGTCTTTATATTGAGAAAATTTTAAAGAAAAGTTTAAAAATTTCCCGTTACCCTTTAATTAAAAATTCCCCCATGTCTTCAGTAAAGTAATTCCTACACAACTATACTTCTTCAGAGTGTTGCCCTCCTAGAGAGTGGAGAAAGATGGTTTAAATAAAACACAGTCTATCCCATCTCTATTTTTCTATTCCTAACTGAGGTCAGGAAGCTAGAATTATTTTACTGAATGAGCTATTTTCTGTCATCCACGAATGAAGTAATCATGCATCTACAGACTAGGATATACAGTTTCTAGCATAGTTAACTTTTGGTGAAGAGCATATAAACTTGAGGGCCATTTTCTGAGCCTGGAAGAAGTAAGTACCCAGCAGAGGGAGGTGCTGAATCCATAAAATGAGAGCTAATGTTATCATCTCACGACAAAGAAGGTAGCCATCAAAAACTAGAGAGTGTGTGTGTGTGTGAGTATGTATGTGTGCTGACAAAACACACTATATAATGTATAACTGTGACCTCTGGAGTCTAAAAAAAATAGAGATGAGGGACTTTAGAATGTATTATCTTACAGAAAATTTTCCTTTTGGGAATTATGGCACAAAATAATAGAGGTTAATTGAGCACCATATTAGATATTTTGGTGTCTCATGAATGGATTGCATACATAATTGCTCCTAGAGTACTTCTTCCTCTTCTTGATGGCTATGCCTGATACTTGAGGTATTTGATGAGAAAGGAAATTCACGGAGCTAACATGGATCTGCTCTTTCTTCTTGCTCAACATGACGGAGACTATTAAGGCTAAATGCTGTACCCGATTCATGAACCAAACACTTATCCCTGGACAGCATTTGTTTGGAAACTATCCAAAATTGTAAGCCTTTAGAAGGCATATGGAGAAATTGTTACTAGATTGCTGTAATCTTGGTTCTATTCTCAGGGATGATTAATTCTCTTTGTTTTCTATCCTCAAGAGAAACCAACAGTCACCAATCCTTTGTATTCACTCCTATTTTGGGCAAAATACTTCACAAAATTTGTGTTCCTTGTCAAAAATCAACTCCCATTGTGAAACAGTTTTTGATAGTGGATTATTATATATGTATTATATTCTATATATATATATCTATATATATATAGAATATATATTATATATTATATAATTACTACTCTGATTAGGCTCTTCAATGAGAATTTTATTAATACTTAATAAAGACATTAGAGCTACAATGGCCAGACTAAAGGGACAGTGTATCTCACATGTGAAACTTGTAGTTCATAGGGCAAAGAATTATTACTACACTGAATTTACTTTTCAGGTTTGGATGTTTGGACATAGCCTCAATTAATTATTGATCTCCACTTTGGGGTAGGAGATGAGAGTACAAAATAGATTATGTTGCCCCAAAGCAGATAAACTAAAAGATAAACTTTCAGAAGCTTATTGCTTGATTATTATTGAAGTTTACAATATGTTTAGACAAAAATATCTTTATCTAACTTAACCACCATGTTAAAAGCTTTAACCTCTTACAGAATTTAGGCATTATGGATACATGTACTAATGCTATAAATGTGTCTGGAAATAAAGATAAAAGGCCTTTATAGAATTCCACAGATTTCCTCAAATTAGGAAATAGAGAACTGGAAGTGAGGGCAAGCCATAGCCATCAAAGAGATGGAGTACGGCATTTGTCTCTTGATTATTCAGATACATTCATATATGTCTTTACCAGATGGTAAGCCAAAAACAAAAAGACTCTATGGAGATGAAACTGATGGTTACCAGAGGGGAGATGGGTGAGGGGATGGGTTAAATAGTTGATGGGGATTAAGGAGTGCACTTGTGATGAGCACCAGATGATGTATCGAAGTGCTGAATCACTATATTGCACACCTGAAACTAATATTACACTCTATGTTATCTAACTGGAATTTAAAAGAAAACTTTTTAAAAATCACATAAAAAAGTAATCTTCCAACTGATGATAGTGACTGAAGGATATGAAAAAAAAAAAAACCACCCTGGTAGGTTGTAAAGAATCAAAATTGGGAAACACGGAGTTCATAAGGTATCTATTTTTATTAGCTTTTTATTTTTTTAGGTTTATTTATTTACTTTGAGAGAGAGAGGGAGCACAAGTGGGGTAAGGGTAAAGAGAGAGGGAGAAAGAATTCCAGGCAGGCTCTGTGCCGCTGGAAGAGAGTCCCACATGGGCCTTGAACTCACACACTGTGAGAACACTGCCTGAACCAAAATCAAGTGTCGATGTTTAACCTACCCAGGCACCCCAGTTTAATTGGATTATTCTTTCTTAGGATGTTGTTTTATAAATTGTTCATAAATTTTGATACTAACCCTATACTAGCTATCTCATTTGCAAGTATCTTCTTCCATTCCATAGGTTGCCTTTTAGTTTTATTGATTGTTTCCTTCATGGTGCAGAAGCTTTTTATTTTGATGAATTCAAAATAGTTTATGTTTGTTTTTGTTTCCCTTGCCTTAGGAGACATATCTAGTAAGAAGTAGCTATGACTGATGTCAAAGAGGTTACTGCCTTGTTCTAATCTATGATGTTTTTGTTTCAGGTCTCACATTTAGGTCTTTAATCCACTTTGAATTTAATTTTGTGCATGGTATAAGAAAGTGGTCCAGTTTTCTTGACACCATTTGTTAAAGAGACATTCTTTTTCCCACTCGATATTCTTTTGTGCTTTGTTGAATATTAATTGACCATACAGTTGTGACTTCATTTCTAGATTTTTTATTCTGTGCTATTCATCTATGTGTTTACTTTGTGCTAGTACTTTACTGTCTTGATCACTACAGCTTTGTAATATAACTTGAAGTCTGGAATTGTGATGCCTCCAGGTTTGTTTTTCTTTTTCAATATTGCTTTGGCTATTTGGGGTCATTTGTAGTGCCATATGAATGTAAGGATTGTTTGTTCTAGCTCTGTGAAAAATGCTAGTGGTATTTTGATAGGGATTGCATTAAGTGCATAGATCGCTTTGGAGAGTGTAGAAATTTTGACAATATTGGTTCTTCCAATCCATGAGCATGGAATGTTTTTCCACTTCTTTGTGTCTTCAATTTCCTGCATCAGTGTTTTAAAGTTTCAGAGTACAGGTCTTTTACCTCTTTGGTTAGGTATCTTATCATTTTTGGTGCAAATGTAAATGTGACTGATTCCTTAATTTCTCATTTTGCTGATTCATCCTATGACTTTACTGAATTTGTGTATCAGTTCTAGTAGTATTTTGGTGGAGTCTTTCAGGTTTTCTATATATTGTATCATGTCATTTGCAAATAGTAAAATTTTACTTCGTCTGTGCCAATTTAGATGCCTTTTATTTCCTTTTGTTGTTTGACTGCTGTAGCTAGGACTTCCAATACTATGTTAAATAAAAGTGGTGAGAATGGACATCCTTGTCTTACTCCTGACCTTAGAGGAAAGGCCATCTGTTTTTCCCCTTTGAGGATAGTATTAGCTGTGGGTTTTTCATATATGGTCTTTATGATGTTGAGGCATGTTCCCCCTAAATCTACTTTGTTGAAGGTTTTTTATCATGAATGGGTTTTATACTTTGTCAAATGCTTTTTCTATAGTGATGATTTTTTTATGACAAATCTGGTAAACTTGCTGTAATCTCTCATTCTCTTATAATACTTCCCTTTGTGACCAAATAATATGCATTTTTTGAAGTTGTGGAATATTGTTTCTACAGTTTAGTATATTGTGAAACTAAGTAAATATAAAAAGATCAAATATGCTAAAAATATGAATGGCTTTTTGTCATTCTGCATCATAATAATGCCAGCAACGGCACCTAAATTTTATTTTCTTCCCATTGGACATCTGTTTACATAATATTGGTAATACTTTCAGGCCCATGTTACCACTAGTAAAGCCACAATCCTTTTGTTCTGACGAGAAAAGAAGTAAATGAAAGTACATAATAGCCTGGATAGCAGGTGTAGAAAAGCTTTTATTTTTTTAACGGAAGAAAGATTAATGTGAAAATGTTATTTTTCTAACTGTCCTCAAACAATTATAATGCTAATTAGTATTTCAACTTCCATAAAAATTAGACAGGAATTTATGAGGGGTAAAAACTCATTCCATTTTTAATCAGATACTTAATACAGTACTCCACAGAAATCTTCTTATATTCTGATTTTCAGATGTGCCACTTTTTATTGAAAAGTTGCAGAAGCAGAATCCCCTGGTAACATGTCAACTGTGCACCTGGAGACTTTTCAAATAATGTACAGAACATGCATAAAACTGTTAGGCAAATAATAGATTTTGTGCAAGGCATGTTCCCAGGTGGTATTTTGCAAATATAGCTTGTCTTGTAATGTTATATCAGGTGAACCCAAGAACAGAGGGCAAAATTGCCATCAAGAGTAAATGATTGGAATCCAATTTTTCTGTTAACTGAACTGAACCCATATGCACATTCTAATATTCCTCAGGTTTGATAGGCATATTCTATTAACAATTTTCTACTCACCACATACTGTAATTTGGTATTTAATTATTTGCATGAAATAAATCGTCAGTTGAAATGTATTGTATTAAAAACACAAAAATAAGCCCTTTTTTACACACACCAGTGCTTTGAAAAACTGGCTTGCCAAACTCAAGATGGCAAAATTAATAAGACGAGTAGCTAAGCATCTTATTTGCAATTGTAGTCCTGGATGTATTTTTAAAGCATAATTGAGAAAAAAGCATATTTATTGACTTTCCAATAAGGAAATGTTTACTTTCTTTTATCTAGTAATTATGGAACAAAATTGCCTGGTCACATTTGAAACAAAGAAATAAAATTTGAGTCAACTTATTATAGAAAACTAATAAATTATATGATTGCTGTTTTTTCACAGAACATTTTTTAAATCATTACAGTAATTGGAAAATATGTAGGCATTTAATCAATATGTTACAATATGCAGAAAACTCTTAGTATGAAGTGTTGAAGGCTCAGGGTGATTTGATAATTGTCTATGAAAAGCTTATCTCCAATGAATAAAAAACTAGGCAGGAGGTGAGCTCCTTGATAGACTTATTTATAGAGTTGAAAGGTTTTTCTCACTGTATACTTTCAGGGAATGAATTCTTAAAGATGAAGAGAACTATTCTGCCATAGATCAAGAAGCACATTTTTTTTCTCTGGGGTAGTAAAAAGTAGGAAAATTGTTTTCAAAGGTTACAATGTAGTCTTAATAGAATTTGGGAGAAGATCCCCGATATTTTAAGTTCCTGTTATGGGTGAGATTTAAATATATGATTTTTGTTTTAGAATAGAAATGCAGTAGTCCCTCATTTCTTTGTTCAAAAGATTTCCCCCAGGAAAATAAATGGGGAGGGGTACAGTCCAAATGCTTCCGGTGGTAAATGAACAATTTTGTATGTGTTCATTGCTGGTTTTCAGGAATCATATCTCACACACAAGCCCCTGCTTAGTTTCTGGAGGGAGGCCAATCCCTGGGAAGGAAAAAAAAATGTGGTATATTTCCCTCTCCTTCATACTTGTGCAACTGGGAGCACTTCCTCAAGCTCACAGGAAGCCTCTGACAGGTGTATTCATTCTATTCAGCAATTCTATTCATCCTAATTGAAGGTGATTTCTGTCTTTCTGACTTTTTCTTTTCTGTTTCCACCTTTCTCATTTTTTCTGTCTCTGAGACTTCACATAACTTATCTTCACTAGGCAAGGTGACAATGGGTGATTGTTTCTATGTAGTTTGATATGAATGCTTTCTCAGTACTAAATTCTTTTAGTCCCAGAGAATCCACTCATTTCCTTCTTCCTAAGAGACTGAGTTTCCTACATATCACACTGGTGCATCCCCCTTCACTTTACCAAGATTTGGATTGGATTTTTTGTGTCTTCTTCAATTAGCTTTCCCTGTTCACAACAACAGAATCATTTTCTTATCCTTATTTTATATTCTCATATGTCTGTCTTCCTTCACACATTTGCTTTTATTAAAGGGGCAATTATATTATCTTTAAGATGAAGCACCAAGGTATTTATTAATTTTAGTTCAAGTTCTACAAATTAATCACAAGGTATTTTGTGTAGAATTAAAAGTTATTCCAGGAAATAGGGTCTTATATTATAGACAAAGCTATTACTGCCTACGTCACTTTATTTTTAGTAAGGTGTTTTTGTTTAAGAGTGTGCTGAGTACTGAACAAAGGGAACAGAAATCTATTTAAAGGACTCTCTTTTAAAGTCATAGATTTCATTAGAAAAAGCAGTGTTCTATTTTAAGTCTATCGAATTCCTAGTGATCTGCATTTGTACCATCAAACATTGCAAGTGTTATTTAATTTTTTCATAACTTTTGAAAAGTATGCATAGTGATGTTTATATTATATGATTATCAATGTTTTTTCTACAGGGTAGATTAGCAGATTACTTGAATGTTAATGAATGAATTATGGTGTGAGATTAGTTCAAAAGTGAATGAGATCTAATTTCTTATCTTTTATAATCTTGATTATTTTTTTGCTTTGTATTTGAATCCCTTATCTACTTCTCTTCTTTATAATGTAAGTGTTAAAATGAGCCTGGTGATTACCATATTAAAATACATGAACTATAAATTACTCTCCCTTTGCATTACAATACCATGGCTAGGCTGCAGTAGCATCCTGAGGTGTCTAAGTATTTTCTTATGCTAAATTTGTTTGGACCTTAATCCTTAAGGCAGGTCCAAAGGATCTGCCTACCTCTACCCAAAAAATTCAAAAACACATGTTTAGAGACCAGCACTGTCCAATACAATTTCCTGCAATGATAGACATACTCTATTTCTACAGTGGCCAGTACCATAGCCACCTAGGCATATGAGGCTAATGAGCACTTGAAATGTGGCTAGTGACCCTGAAGAACTGTGTTTATTTCATTTTAACTAATACTAATTTAAGTTTAGATAGCCACATAATGGACATCATGTTGAAAAATGCAGTCTAGAACTTCATATATCACTTAATAGCTCTGAGCTTAATTTTTCTCATTTGTAAAATAAAAAGAATCACCTCTGACTTTCTAACAGAATTTTTATAAAATTCAAATGAAAGAAGGAAAAGGATTCAAAAAGTGGTAAAAGGCCCTGGGTGGGCTCTGACACTGCGCTGCTTACATGTGGGTTCTGATTCTACTGAATGCCTTGTGCAAGATATTTACTCCTGTATTTCAGTTTTATCTTGTGTAAAATGGGAATAATAATAGTATCTAACTCATTGTGTTGAGATGATTGAATAAAACAATAAATGAAAGGCTTTAGAATAATGCTAGCAAGCAGGTAGCTACCTAGATAAGTGGCAGCTATGGTTCTTATTATTAACTGTACAAACATGTAAAGAACATTCTCTAATGTTTAGAAGAAACTCAAATCGCTTCTCCATTCATTTCCCCCAAAAAGGAAACTTTCCAGGGTTCAAGGAAGAATTTAGTCCTTTAGGATACATGGTGAATGAAACTTTGATTCAACTGCAAAAGAGTGAAACCTTTTAAAAATTACTTTTTTTTTGGTTGTTGTTGTTCTACTATATGATGGTTTTGTATGTTGAGTCTGAGTGAAATCTCTTGAGGTAAAATTTTGAAGAAAGGACATCTGCTATGGCTTAAAAGAAAGAGGGTGACAAAAAGGGATATTGAATAGTCTGTATTGCAATATTGTTCCCAAGGGAAGATACCAGAAAAAAGAGAATTTGAAGCTGACTCTATTTTAGAAACACTGAGGGCATGCATTACTTTGTGTTGGGTGTCTGGCCAGGTCTTGAGACCTGGAATTCTGAGATCCACAATCCTGACATTATTTGAATCTGTTTTTCCTTCAGAATCATGACCAATAACAGCTAAAGTAAGTGGAACATCTATACCATTTTGATTTTTTTACAGCTTTTATTTAAATTCCAGTTAGTTAACATACAGTGTGATATTAGTTTCAGGTGTATAAGTCAGTGATTCAACGCTGACATATAACACCCTGTGCTCATCACAAGTGTGTTCCTTAATCCTCATCATCTATTTAACCCATTCCCCACCCACCTCTCCTCTGGTAACCATCAGTTTGTTCTCTATAGTTAATAGTTGGCTTATATACAATTTTGATGTTGATGCCTAGAAAAAGCTGCTCCAAAAATGGGTCTTTTTCTAGAACATGCTCTAAATGTCCTCTTTTTGATACATATTTTTAGGTTAGCAAGTAAATTCTCCTAAGTATAAGTCCTCCAGAAAGAAGAAAAAAAATCAAGATGCTTATTTATAATTTGGTATATAATATTCTGACAGCTGACTTAGAATAAAACTGATGGTGGCCAGATCCCTGATGGAGTCAGAGGGGCGTCTAACATGGAGGGGGAGGTGTGGGAAGCACATAGGACAGTGCTGAAGAAAAACGTTTTGTGCCGAAAGCTGCTATTATATATTTAATTCTTTTTCTATGAACATCTGTGCCATCTATGCTTTGGGTAATTTGTTGATTATACATTAAAAGTCATTTTTGGTATGTAATCAATTTTTTCTATTACTATCAATTTAGATGGAGAATAATGTAGTAGACTTTCATGAGAAGACCTGGACTCACACCTAAGGTTTACAGGAGTCAGAAAAATAACCACCTTAAAAAATATCACTCTATACCATTTGACTGGTTTTTGTAAAATAGGTGTGTTCTGCATCCTAAATAAATGAAATATGACTTATTTGAAAACAAAGAATTGAGATTTTAGAACATATATTTGCATTTTAAAATGTGATATTTCAAACATCACTAAATTTAAAAAAATTAGTTTTTTTTCAGTTAGAAGACACTGATTTCTCTTTGTTTGAGGTGAAGATCTAAAAAAATGTAATATTATTTTGTTACTTTAAAATATAAGTCTAATATATAAGTGATGATGAAACCAATATTACCCTATATGTTAACTAACTAGAATCTAATAAAAAATTAAAAAACGAATGGATAAGAGCATGTCTGAGGTCATGGCTCAAGAGAGGCAGCCAAAGTCTAACAGAAATCCGAGTCTGAGATAAGCAATGGCCAGGAATCCAGCTCGGTAAGGAGGCCATACTGACTGGCCAATACTGAAAATTCAGGGATACCAGCACAGCAGCCCTGGACCTTTTGGAGTGTTTGACAGGAGGTGGAGAGATGTCTGAGAATAAATCAGGGAATGAGTTCAATGAATACTAAACTTACTTAAATGCAGTGTAGAAAAAAAAGTGTAAGTCTAAGAAAAGCTACAGTGCGATTTTTTTCTTTGAATTATTGAGTCACATAGAAAAACATCTGGTTATTAACTGTACATAGGAGGCTAGAGAAAATTCATTAAGGAGGTAGGTTTACCAACCTAAAGTACATAAAATGTTTTTAAAAAAGCACTAAATGTTGACATGTATCTCTTCTTCATTCAATAAATAAATTTTTACTATTTATTTGTTTTTTGAAATTCCTAGCACCTTATTCATTCACAAAATATTTGCTGGATTAGTGCTTTAATTAATGAAAGGAAAGAAGTATGGGTTTAGGCTACATAATCATGCTTAATGTTCATGTAAAAGTTTTAAATGAACAAAGGCATGGGTTCAAACCTATGTTTTACAAAGATACACACAGTGGCACTAGAAAGGGTGGATTATATTTTACTTTTAAAATACTAATTTGTACAGGTACGGTGTTGGGTCCTGTTACCAGCAAAAAGATAAAGAAAATCAAAATATAAAATAAACATAAAAAGAACAAATACAAGTAACTATAAAATAAAGTGTATAATAAATAAAAATCTTATAAATACCATAACAAATATACTTGGGACAATTATGACAGTAGAAACAAGGAATTTTGTTTTATTTGTTTGGTTTGTGTTAGTCATTTATAGGTGACATCTATAGGTGACAATGAAGTTGATCCTTGAAAATGATAGAATTTTGAAAGGCAGTGAGGTTGGAAAGCTATTCTAAGTGGAGGACAAATGTGATGAGCAGCAAAGGTAGGTAAGGTGAGACAGTTTGATGGAAAGCATGAAATGCAAACAATAATATGTGAATTTATCCCATAGGTTAGTGCTTTGCAAACTGTGCACTAAAGAACCCTTCCATGGAGCCATTTCAATAGCTGTGTAAGTTCTTACCAGATCAGAACTACACATGTATTTTGCATAGTGTATTTTAATGTAAAGTTTCATTTAAGCAGAAAATTTTACAGCTAACACTCTTCAGAAACTACTGCAAAGTGACAGATGATTATGCATTTTCCAACAGAATGACAAGATAAATGGTTTATTTAAGAAATAATTTGGCACATACCCTTTTACACTTGCCGCTCTACCACTTATATATTTATATATTAGAGCTTGTAAAATGTACTTACCTTAGGTTTGGTCGAATGAAGCTATTTATTTGGAGTTATTTGCTAGCCTTCTAGGTAGATGCTAATACTCAAGATTGTGCTTTGATGTGAAAGTGACTTCACTCAGCGAGGAAGCTGCTCAAATCTACTTGTTACTGGATGTAAGTGATTCAGAGCATATATATTAAAGGAAAGTGTTTTATGTGTATAATGCCAAGACCCCAAATAGTGGCAGATATTTGGATAAGTAAATTGTCCACTTTTCATTTGAATGCCTTGGTGTCATGTAGACAATATTTCAAAAAACATGTCTTTAAGGACAGATTTATAGAGCGATTCATAACGAAAAAGACAAAAGAAACCAGACCATTTTGAACATGTATAAATGTAAATATATTCCTGCTTTATTATTTGGGTTTCGAATCTCATAAGGAATGTCTGGTGCTGGAATTCTATAATTTCTCAAGCTGATAAACTGGTACTGTGGGATGGCTCCATGCTTATAGAGGGGGTACATTTCTATGGAATTGAATAAGGCATTTGTATTTGTATATCGGCAGAATTAATCCTGATTGCAAATGCTAATATAACAAGGTGTTTAACTTATTAGTCTGTCAAAAGCACTCAGTGCTATTAGTCATGGTTCTTAATTTTATCACAAAATATCTGTCTAAACACATCAATGTTCTTAAGATTCTGAAGCCTTATTATTACAAAGGATTTTGAATATTTCATCCGTTTCCAGGTAAAGCATGATTATAAGTTTTTGCAACTCTTTAAATAATTCTTATAATTTTGGTAGAAATTTTGGAATGCTTCAGAATGAAACAAAGCCTTTTTTCCCAATGAGACATAATAAGCAAAACTTTATTTCATGCCTGAAAGCAGCAAGTATCATGTGTATTCCTGAAACTCATTTTCCTATGACTCACTATGTGACTACAACTTAGAGACTGCAAATAGCATTACCCAATTAATTCTGAGTTACTAAGTACAGCAGCAAGATGTAAATGACAAAATATTGAACTGAGAACTACTTAATTTCTTAAGTGATACAGAGAAGCACAAGTAAAATGAATGTGCATAGGTTTCAGGCATTCAATATTCTTTTATTCACTGAACAAGTATTTATTAAGTGCATACTGGGCCAACACTGGTTGAAGCCTCGGGTATTTAACAGATCTGAATAAAAGCCAGACTCTGAATGTAAGGGGCTCACAGATGAATAGCAGAGAAAAACACCTGCCTACAAATGCTGAGAAACTCCCTTAAAGGAATGCCACCTAATATTTAATTGAAGTGTGCCACATTAACTGATATTCTCTATTCCTCTCATAACACATAATTCATTGATTTCCATGGTACCTGAAAGTTAGTGTAATTTGGCAATGTTTTTCTGCTTTCACTACTATTAGTGTTACATGCATACCAAGAGAACTGGCTACTCTTCCCAAACATGTTTATGCAAATTGAACTTTTTATTAATTTAATTGTTAAAAATGCATATAGTGTTATAATAGACACAGATTAAATATATTAATAATAATAAAACATATACTCATCTACCCATAAGTAGCTTAATAAGTAGACCAATACTAATAATTTGCTACCCTGTCCCTTTTTATAATTTCACAACTCAATATTACATAAGTAAAAAATTTGGGAATAAAAGAAAAATTGTCATAGATGTAAGCACTGTGAGAATGTCTTAAAAATAATTGGTAAGTCACTAAACCTGACTGTAGATTTTAGATTTTATTGACTTATGGTATAAGTGAAAAGCCTGCAAAAGTTGAGGAAAAAATCATGAAAATCATGAAATACATTGTTCTCCAGGATTTTTTACCTTTAATTTCTCATTCTACTTGAGTGAGGTTAAAATCTGAATTGTCTATGAAAGATAATGTAAAACTTTAATCAGCAGATTTATACTTAGAAAAGTTTGGCTCAATATAATATTGGAACACAAAAGTACATTAATATGTCATAAGTTAAAATAAGATGCTTCTCATATGAATATTTCTTTTCAATTACTTGCTTTCAAAGACATTTTTTTGTTAAACTGAAAAACTATCCTGTTCAAGGATGACATATTAAAGAATTTCAACTTACAATATAATAAGAAGTTCGGAAGAAGGTATCTATAAGGACACCTTATTCAGGTGCTCATTAAACCCCACCCTCTCAGTCAGGTCTAATCAGATGATCCTCTCTAAACCAGACTACATCAGCCTTCTTTATTCATTAATCGTGCTTTATTTTTCTTTATGGTACTATTATTACCATCACTACATTTTATTTATATATAAATTTCATCTTCTTCACAAAAAAGGGGTTTCACAAGGGGAGGGGCTTTGTCTTTACCACTTTATCTTCAGTGCTTAGGTAGGAGTAGGCACAGAGTTGCTGTTCAACAAATATGCACTGAAGGTTTATTTTAAGACTTCGGGGGGTGGCTTGACTCTGAGCTCACGCTAGGGGAACTAATTATGGATCTGGAATACTACTGCTGAGGCTTCAGGGGTGATGGGGATAGTCTAGGAAAAGGGATGAGAAAGTACAATCCTGTCAGAGCAAAAAGGTGATATCTGTGAAACCATGTGGCAAATGTTTAAGGATTTCACAATGATGCATGGATGGATTCTTATGAGATACTACTACAAAACAAGTTGGGGGAGAAATGTTTGGGCCAAATCATAAAGGTACAAGTCACAAAGGATTTCATTTTGTAAGTGATGAAGTCAGTGTTGTATTTCAAGCCCAAAAATGACATGTTTATTTTGAAGTTGCATTCAATTCAAAAGGTAGCATGAGCAATAATATGAAGAACTAAATAACGAATATAATAGAATCAGGATGTCAATCAGGTCAACATCCAGACAATAAATTAAGGATTTGCTGAATTTGTGTGCAAGCAGGGAGATTTTGGTCGCTAACACCAATTATGTACAAGAATACCTGAGACTGTCCAATTGAGTCTCAGGAAATGGGGCTAATTTTAAAACTTCGGCAAACATTTCACCTAAAATGGGAATCTGCATTTGGAGGAAAGATTGTCTTTTATCTTTAAATATGTTCCATTCTGAGGGAGGGAAGAGAAATTTAAGAATAATGGAGGACCTGAAGGGAAGTAAAAACATTCTAATATACTATTATGCTGGTTCTCAGCCTCTTCTACTAGCTTTGCTGATTCACATGGAGCTACACAGAGCCACTGAAAGGGATGGAAACATTTAAAAGCAGAAGATATTTGGGTTACTGGACAATAATCCTGGCCAAAAAAGATTGTTCTTACGTAGATGAATGACACAGACAACTGTTTATTTATGGCAGACTGCTAAACATATTTTGTCCTTATTAGCATAATCCATATGAATCTGTACAGATTTTTAAAAAATTTAATTTATTGTCAAATTGGCTAACATACAGTATACAAATGGGGTTCTTGGTTTTTGGGGTAGATTCCCATGGTTCACTGCTTACATACACACCTAATGCTTATCCCCACAAGGGCCCTCCTCAATTTTTATATTAGTGTTTGTATTTTTAATATGTATCTTGATATCGCCTCTGTGTGTCTATGATAATGACAGAAAAAGTAAGAATGAGAAATGGAAAACAAAACTTTTCTTTCCATCAGTTATTCAGTAAGCTGTTTCCTTCTGGAGTCACAAATAAGTGACATCAGCTAAGCCAACTCAATTGATGGGTATAGAATAAAACAAAGCCCTTAAACACAATCTTGAATAAGTTATTATTCTTTTATCTTGTTTACCTGTTTAACTACCAGGTAGCTAAGAAAGACTTTTTAGGAAAACAGAGAAATTGCTGAATAAGAACTCTTTAATTTAGAGATAATTCATATTTGAACATTTCAGTTTTAACGACTTCAGGTTACAAACTAATATACTTTTACATTTTAAAGAAAGGGATTTTAAAATATTAAGGTTTTGGCATATGTATTAAATATTACTTAAAATACTTCCACAGTAGATGAGATGTATTCAAAAGGTTTCATTTATTATGAAAAAATAGACCCAAAGTTTGGCTGCAATATAATTTTTAAAATTGGATATTTTAAGATGCATTCTAACATTAGAATTTTATTAATCTATTTTCAAGCTTTTTCTTGTTATAGCAAACCAAACTGCATCCTAGATGAATGTAGGAAATACTATCTTCTCAAACAGAGAAAAAAGGAATGAAGAATAATTTAGTTAAAGAGGCTCTACTATCTCTGCTTCTGATTGCAGCAGAGGATTCCTATGATAGGAAATAGAGGGTGACTTATCTTCATCTGGCAAAATACTTTAAAGCTCACAATGTATGTGAAAAAGTTTTGTTATTCAGAGTTAAGTGGAATAAACCAGTGGATCAATATTTTGGGTTAATTTTTATGTTCTTGGCCCCTTTTTTAGAGTTTATTTATTTTTTAATGTTTATTTATTTATTTTTGAGAGAGAGAGAGACAGCGAGAGCAATGAGGGAAGGGAAGATAGGGCGACAGAGGATCCCAAGCAGGCTGGGCACTGACAGCACTGGGCCCATCACAGGGTTTGAACTCAAGAACTGTGACATAATGACCTGAACCGAAATCAAGAGTTGGATGCTTAACCGTCTGAGCTACCCAGGTGCCCTGTGGCGCTTTTATATTTGCAGATTTCTTGCCATGGTAGATTCTCTGTTATCTATAACTCGGAGGGGAAAGGAGTCTACTTAGCCATATACCATTTAATTTTTCCTCTTTGAAGACGTCAAATGCTGATGACGTCACCCAGGGCTGCTTGTCAGGGTGAGGATGGGAAGTAGCATACTGATGTAGAGGGATGGATGCCTGAATGATAATCACATGCCTCCTTCCATTGCTAGTTAATAAGTAATTCTTAGGGTTTTGTTTTCTACAGTTTGTAGGTTATCTAAGCTTCTGAATTCTATTCATTTTCTTTTACTTTCTTTTTTCTGAGCCATTTTACTATTTATTACTGTCTTTACTTGAAAAACAAAGAATAAAATTTAAAATAGATTCTTTTAATTTAATCATTTTCATTGCTCTTAATGAGAAGTTATTACAGTGGTGATGATCGATAGAACCAAATAAAGGTTCACCTTTAGCTTAGACGGCTGACCTCTAGCCTCCATAGTTTTGAAAAGTATCAAACATATGCTGGCTGTTGCATTCTTTTCATTTTTAAAAATTTGTATTTATTTTTAAGAGAGAGAGTGAGCAGGGGAGGGGCAGAAAGAGGGAAATGGAGGATTTTAAGTGGGTTCTGTGCTGACAGCAGAGTCCGATGTGGGGCTTGAACCCACAAGCCGAAGGTGGACACTAAATGGAAAGAGCTACGAGGCGCCCCATGGTTGCTGCATTCTTAAAGGGTCTCATAACTACCTGTAAATCTCACCAATAGTTAATATCGAACTGAATAATGAGCACCAGAGAAATCTTGTGGAAGTAGTTTTATGAATAGAAATTCAAGACATTTATGATCTAATACTCTCTGCATGTCTTCACCCCCTTAAGCACTAAGCATATGACCACCAGCTTTGTACAGCAAAAAGTACAGTGATTTCTGCCTATGGGTCCTGTCCCTATGCTACTTAAATAAACGTACAAAGTTGTATCATAAAATGTCTCAAGAATTCTTTCTTGAATATCGTGCTCAACAATCTTGCAACAGTTGGGGGTTCAAACTAATGGACAAGTTATTTTCTAAAAATTTGTTAGTTTCCACTGGTCTTAACAAAACCTCTTCTTGAATAGTCTTATTTATTTTTAATGTTTTTAATATTTGTATTCTTTCTATAAGCAATTCCAACACTAGCTTTTATATATGAATTTCTCATATTTGATAATCCTATATAATCATATGGTGTTAATTACCAACTACTATCATAACTGTAATTACCAATTACAGCCTCGAGTCTGTAACTTCAGCTTCAGTATCTCTTCCATGTTGTGGAGTCACACATCTAACTGCCTCTGGACAGCTACACCTATAAATCCAAAAGGCAACTCTAACTCAATATGTTCAAAACTGAGCTCATGATCTCCCTCTCTTCTATGTTTCATATCTACTGGCATCACCATTTATCCCAAATCCTCAGAAAAAATTCTAGGAGGCAACCTTGGTTTCGTTTCTGTCTCACTGGCCGTATTCAATCTTATCCATTTTACTGCCTTCTACTATCTGATGTTTTAATCTATCAATTTTTCTCCTTCTTCATCATACTGCTTTATTTAGGACATTATTATTCCTCACCTGGATTACTACAAAAGCTTCTGAATTGCCATACTTGCTCCTTTCTAACCCATTCACCACACTGTATGATATATACTGCACTCTGAAGCAGACATATCTTTCTATAAAACAGATTTTACAGTTTCTTTCATCTGCTGAACAACAAAGAATTGTACTGCTATTAAGAATGGGGCCTTTGGAGCCAGCCACCAGGGTTTGAACTCTTGATCTGCTGTTTACTAATGTGTGATTTGGGATCATTTCCTTAACCTCTTTGTTTATATTTCCTTCTCTGTAAGTCTATATGCTAGCAATAGTATCAAACTCATGGGGTGTTATGAGGAATAAATGACTTAATACTTGTGAAGAATTTATTATAGAAGCTAGCATATTGTAAACATTTGATACTGTTGATGATGATGACGAATATTATTATTATTACCTTTCTCTGGATATGCTTGGTCTTAAAAATTGCTAAAATCTAAACTCAGTATTGTTAAAAAAGGTTTTCTATGACCTGTTATTCTAGCTTGGTCCACTACTATTTTCTCACTTCTCCTACCTTATATTTCTGGTGATACTAAGATATTCATTCTCTGTTATTTTGTTGTTCAATCTATCATTTAAAGCACTTGAAGTATTCGACAGTTTTTAATTATTAATTTAATTTAATTTTCAAGCTTTAAACACAAGACCTTCATGCATGAAGCTTTTAAGCTTTAAACTCAAGATCTTCCTTGCATCACTGCAATATATTTTTCAGCTTGTGTCTTATTTCACTTTCTCAGTTTTGGGGTTATTTTTCTTATTTTTAATAAGATATTCCAGGATTATACTGCAAATGGTCTTTTCCTGTGAAATTTTTCCTCTACATTACTATATATAGCTAACTGAACGTTTTATCTGATTTGATTCATTATACCTAAACACTTCCTTTTCTTGTTGCAAGATGTTACTTATTGACTGACTACTAAGTCTTATAAAGTATATTAAACATACAATTTATTATCTTCCCCGGATATTTTGGAGTAGAAAAGGGATGTTGTTACTATTATGTGGAGACAAAAGATATAAAATGGTACTCTTCTGTACAAACTTAAATACATATCACTCTCTCTTTCTCACAGTAAACCCTCCAATTAGGTTTTATTTATAACTTCCATTTTCTAGCTAAGTAAACTTGTTTGAATGAGTGACAGAACTGAAGCTGGAATCTAGAGCCATTCTTTGATGTGCATATTCTTTGTACTACATACGCTGCTTTAATTTACAGTCCTTTTTGACTTTTGATGTCTTCACTCAATCAGATAACTTAGCTCTAAGTCTTTTAAAAAGGAAGAGAATCCAAATAGATATGTGAAGGAGAAGAGGAATGGTACTCACTGATAGAAATATTTTTATTGGTGTGAAAATAGTGGAATATCTTGAAAAATATGACTATCCTATCAAGATTGGATCACCCTGTCCTCTCCAAAAATTAATAAAAACATATTGTAGTAACTGTTTGGGTCAAAGCGATGGTTTATAGAATTTCTTTGATCACTTACCAAATTATAAAAACACCAGAGCTAAAGTTTCATCTCATATTTATGCAAATGAATTTAATACATTTGACTTTCTCAATATTAACATATATGTATATACTTACAATATATCCAAAGTAATCATTTTTCCCCTTGTTACTGTGTAATTATTATTTTTTGTTTCAGTCCTCTATAAAATAAATTATGTTTCAGCTTCAGAAAGAAATGCAGTTTCAGTGTATATTAATCTAAATAAGAGTCAACGATGGCATCCTATAAATATTAACAGTTTATTTGGAATTTGTAAGTTTGAGTTTATTGTGATTTTTAAACAGCTTGTGACTTATAAATTATATATCCATCTACTCTCATGCTGGGTAATATTTTCAAAGTTTCAAAACTGAAATATGCTTTCTGGGGGCATCTGTTTTGAGAAAATGAATACAACAGAGTTATTATCCTTTGGATTTTTAAAACATATTGGCTCATCCTTATGATTATTCATCATGACTCCAAAGGAGAAAAATAAAACTTAAATCACTTTCTATCTGTAGTATAAGAACCAAAAGGAAGCAGGCAACAGCTAGCAAGCAGGTGGTGGTAGTGGCAAGATCACTGAGTGGAGCACTAATTCTTTCACCTTGTCAGAATGAGAACAAGATGCTTTAAGCAACCAGCCATTAAATTCCTTAAGGGAGAAAATAGAGATAACTGGAATCTTCCATGTGATAGAATGAGTGAGGGTTAAAAAAAATGGAAGCCAGCACAAGCCATGTTTATGGCTGGAACATTAAATTTGCCTTTGTAATGACTTGATTAAAATGCAGTCCTCAGACCAGGGTCATGTGTATCATCTGAATAGATACATTTATGTTTTCAAATCCAACATTATTGCTGTACTGCATGATTTAGTGTCATTTAGGATAAGCCAAGATATTTTAAATCATATAATGATTTAGATTTAGATACAAAAAGAACAAGATTATTAAGAGACCCAAGCAATTGAGCTCCAGAAAATAAATCTGTTTGCGGCAATCTAGCATAAATACTGCATTGACACAATTTGACACCACGATGAAAGTTTTATTTTAAGACATTAGTATTTGTCTGCCAAAAAAAAAAGGGTGCTTGCTGTATTCTACAGACAAAGGTGTGGATGGTAACCTCGAAAAAGCTGGAGAAATTTTATTTTGGATATATTGAGATTAGAGGTAACAAAAGTGGCTAATCAGCTATTTAACAATGTTTTAAAAACACAAACTATTGAGAAAACCAAGAGAAGGTAGGATGAGACAAAGCAGTAAGAGACATGCTGATAAAAGGTAAAAAAAAAAAAAGATTTATAAGAGTAAATGTGATTGAAATAAACTCTGCCTTTGAAAATCTGAAGTCATAAAACTGATTAACTAGAAGAGTAGTGATTAATTGCAATGGAAACATTCCTTACCTAATGAAAGGATTAACCTAAAGGACTCTTTAATAACATCTTAAATGTTTTGCAAGGTATTATCTACTCATCAGAGCCTTGGAACACAGAAATCTGTAACTGAAGCATTAGAAATGAGAGCTAATGGAAGATTAATCTGAGAAAAACTTAAAAAAAATTAACTCTGAAAGTAAAAGTAAGCCAGTAAAGAAAGATCTTTTATTCTTAAATTTGGGTGTAGCCTTAGGTTTTCCCTAATGAACTGCAGTATCATTGAATATGCTTCTTTTTAGTTCCAAATAGGAACATAGCATTCTACCTACCAATCTTAGTTGCTAAGATTGCCCAGGAATGAACATGAAGTGAGGAGTAAGAATTCAGAATTTTGTAAAGGAAAATGAGTATCAATTAAGGAGAATCAGGGCACTAAATATGTTTTGGAATTGGAACAATGTACACTACATCACCTCTTATTAAAGTATGAAATTTTACAAAGAATTGATATGAGGCAGTATATTTCCCCCCACTAAAGTATGCTGGAATGGATAAGAAACTTGTAGAATTTACATGCCCTTTGATTAGGATAGTTAAGGCTGACTCTGAAACACAAACTTATCTGAAATAATACTGTTGATGAACATTCAATCTCAAAGTCAAGTTGCTTTAAAACTCACAATTTTCCTTCTCCATCTTTATTCCTTATCTAGATACAACTCCTACCCTTCTAAGCTCTCTTACCTTCCCCATGTAAAAATCATACACGCAGCACATATTTTAATCTGTCTTTGCTTGGGGCACAGAGGGTAGTAGCATATTGGTACATTCACTCAAGTAGTTTTATGCCAGTGTTTTTACTTTAACAATACATAAAGGCATCATTTATAACCTCTGGCATCTCAATTGCACAAATATTGTATCAGAGATGTTGAGTATGAAGTGATAGATTAAAAAAAACACATGTTAAAATTTACATGGAAGAATTTAAGTACTGAGATAAATCTGAAGCATATATAGATGACAAAATATTTGTGAAAGAATAGTAGGGTGGAATAAAGTATACTTATTGGTATATTGCACTCAGACAGTGAAAATGAAATTGTATACATCTTTTATCATCTCTTTAATTTTAATATTCATCATTTTTTACCTAGTAATAAATTATATTTAAGTGTTCATGACATTTGGACTACCAAGTAAATATTTTCTGCTTGTAACTATGATTCTATTTAGAAATATAAATGAAATAATTTGCAGGAGCATAATTTCTCTGTTTGCATTGATTTGCATGAGTAAGTATAACATTGTTTATGCAAAACAAATGAAAGTAAGAGCAAAGAAAGCTAAATAAATATGCATTTAGTTTTCATTTCAAAAATTTTTAATTATACACATCTGTAGATGTCTAAGAAACACAATTAAGCAATTAATCATTACATAAACAGGCTAAAAAGTTATGAAAACATTAGCAGAGGGTATGATTGTTATTGGAATCTTTTATTTATATACTTTTCTTTTCTTCAAAAGAGCATAATTGAATAGCTTAGGTACTTGTGAATGTGTCATTGAGTTAATTAATGGTTAGAAATACCTGCATTAGAAGTTAATCAGAATATGGCCTAAAGCAAGGCTTCCAAAATCTGGCTAAGAAGCATAACCTCCAGGAAATTTTTTATTTTGTTTTGTTTTGTTTTTTGTTTTTTGTTTCTTTAAATATAGATGCTCAGACTTTCTTTTTGGAGATTTTTTTTCATTTTTTATTTTTGTATTTTAAATTTTTTAAAAATGTTTTTTTACTTTTGAGAGAGAGACAGACAGAGCACAAGTGGGAGTGAAAAAAGAGAGATGGAGACACATATTCTGAAGCAGGCTCCAGGTTCTGAGCTGTCATTATAGAGCCCAATGCCGGGCTCGAACCCATGAACCATGAGATCATGACCTGAGCTGAAGTTGGACGCTCAAACCAACTGAGTTACCCAGGTGTCCCTCTTTTTGGAGATCGTGATTCAGTAAAATGTGGAACTGAATATTCTTAAATGGAATCTTATGCTATCCATTCCCAATAATCTTTTCTACTCTTTCTCTGTCACATTGTTCTGCCTGCCAGTATCATCCTTTCTCTCTCTCTCTCTCTCTCTCTCTATATATATATATATGTATATATATGTATATGTATATATATTTAATTATTATATATATTTATTATATATATTTAATTTAGCTCTATTGACATTCTGCAGATTCTTCAGGTTTTTAATTTTTGTGATTAAATTTTCATTATAGCTCATTGTATGACTTCATTTATAGGAAATGTTCAGAAAAAGCAAATTTGTAGGGGCAGAAAATAGATTAGTGGCTGCCAGGGGTTGAAGGAAAAGGGAAAATGGGAGTGAGTGACTGCTAATGGGTATAAGAATTCTTTTTGGGGTGATGAAAATGTTCTAAAACAGATAGTGGTGGTGAGGGTTGTAGAACCCTACAAATATATTAACAACCACTGAATGGTATACTTTAAAAGAGTGCATTTTATGATATATTAATTATATATCTCAATTTTAAAAAGTTATGAAACAAAAACACCTTTTGATGATAATGTTAAATTTGATATTAGCATATTCTGGATTTTTTATGCTACTGCTAAATAACCTCTTTTGTCTGCATTTGTTAGTGTCAAGTTGTAGTACTTTATATTCAGATGTAAAAGAAAAATATTTCTGAAAGAGGGAGAATTTAATATATTAAGTATACACTTGGACAACTAAAAGGCAAATAACATGCACAGGTTTTCAGCTAGAGGAAAACAGTGGAGAACTGAAGACTGACAGTACTTACATCCCATGGACATGCTAAAGAGTTGGCACAATGCTAATGTCGTGATCAGCATTTTGCCTCCACAAAGCAAAATCCTTAAAATCAAGTTGGTGCTGTACATGCCATCCATATCCAGCTAATCTTTTACTCATGGGGCCATTTCCTTTACAGAAATTATTTCTTTCTTATTGCTGTAATAGAGTCTCTCACCTTTGGATCCATTGCTCCCCTTTTGTATCTCACTTACAGGGTTTTTAAAAAATGTATTTCAGAAGAAAAGCACAGTCAAAACTATGAGGAGGCATTAGAGATAATCTGAGATCATCTCTGTTTATCTTGTCATTAATTACCCAGGGATTTTCTTAAGAATTTTATTACATAACTTTAAAGGGAATCTTTATGTGAAACACAGTGTATAAAAGGACTGATTCTAGGGTTTTCCACATACTCCTCGGCCCTATTAATATGTGTCTTTTTATGAATTCTTTTTGGGTAAATAATTTTAATTGGTAAAGTGATTTTTGGTGTTAGTAAGGTTTTCATTTTTTTTTAAGTAGATGTTACAGACAGTGTGTAAGGGCAAGAATTAAATTATAAGCAAGTACTATTAATAATAAAATGTTAATCAAAGAGTGTATTCAAAACCCTTGAGAAAGGAAGAATTATTTTATAGATGATACACGGTGTCAAATTCTAGCCCTGTTAAAAGGTAAAAGTCCCAGGAATGGAGGAATCATAATATAGCAGTAAGAGTATTTTTTTCTTGGGGCGCCTAGGGATACCGTCAATTAAGTGTCTGAGTCTCGATTTCGGCTCAGGTCATGGTCTCACAACCATGAGAATGAGGCCTGAGAGCTCAGCTCTGGGCTGCGTGTAGAGCTGCTTAAGACTCTCTCCCCCTCTTCCTTCCACTTGCTCGCGCTCTGCTTCATCTACCTGCCCTCCCCACCTGTCCCCATCCAAAAAATATTTTTTTCTGGACTTGCTGGTCAATAACTAAAACCAGTGTACTTGTCGGCTTACTGTGTATCTGGACTTGTGCTAAATGCATGATATGTGTTATATGGATTCTATTTATATATGAATCTCATTTTACAGTAGAGGAAATCGAGGCTTAGAGAATTGAAACAACTTGAACACGTTTAAACAAAAAAAACTAAGACCAACCAAAACTGATAAGTGACAGGACCTAAAGGAGCCTGGAAACACATAAATATTTTTTTTAGGGTTTGTTATTTATTTATTTATTTAGAGAGAAAGAGTACAAGCAGCTGGAGAAGGTGCAGAGAGAGAGGCAGAGAGAGAATTTCGAGTAGGCTCTGGGCTGTCGGGTTGGGATTCTCTCTCTTTTCTCAAAAGGATGGCAGATTACTTCCCTTTTAACCTGGATATTTGGATATAACTATAGTGATCAGCTAACATAAAGCTAATAAGTTTACTTGGGAAAAGCTTTGCGGACAAAGAGAATTTCCACTCATGACTGGGGTTTTCAATATGCTACCAAGTTTTACACAATTGACTAATTTATTCTTTTTTAGAGGGCTGTTCAGTTGTGTTTAAATGATAGTCACTTTAATTAAAAGAAGAAACAGAAGATTAACCTGCTTTTATTTTGTTCCCAAACCAGAAAATTTGATTTTAAATATTTTACTTTTTAATTGATTGTCAATTAGCCTCAGTTTTATTTTACCTTTTTCACATGCAGGATACACAGTTTTGCTTCCACAGTTCCCTTCTTCTCTTATTACTTTATTTCCTTTGGCTTCTTAGCAATAGAATGATAAATTAATGTTTACTGCAACACATTATCTATGTTAACTTATCAGCATTACCCACGGATCCATTTTCTTTTTCGTCATGATAAGAAATGCAATGCTTGATAAGAAAACATATCTCAGATAAGCATTTTGAGGTATTATGTTTTCTTGTTGGTATTCTCCGTAGGCATTCTTTCCAAGAGAAGAAAATTTGTCTTCTGTTGGCAAATTGTTATTCTGCTCATTACCTTGATCTCATTATAATGTCTCCATCTTAGCAGTGCACGATTTCTGTGCACAATATGTCTTGCTGTGTTTATGCGGATTTTAATACTGAGATGCTGCCTTTGACATGACAGAGATTTGTGCCCTGATAGGTAGATAAGAAATCTTCTGTGAACGGAGGGATCAACAGAATCACTATAGTTCAACAGACATAGCTATCTGTGGTTAGATATGTAAGATCATTGATCTATATATTGAGTTAACATCTATCATGTGCTGCTTGAGCACAGACCAGTATACAATGTTTTGGAGAAAGTGTAAGGAAAATGAAGACATGAACTTGAACTAGTTTATTACCTATAATCTAGTCATATCCTCCATACCCAGAGCTTCTGATTCTATGGAAATGTAGTGATGCAGTCAGAGAGCTAGCAATTCCAAAAATTACCTTAGGTATTTCTCTCATTTCAAACATGAACATATTCAGATAACCTCCCAAATAAAAATCCCCTTTCAGGAAAGACCTCTACAATTTATGTTTTCATTGATAGCATAACTAACTTTGGAAGACTTCCCCTGTACCTGACCCTGAAATCAGCTCTTTATGTGCCGAATATTATTTCTTCCAAAATTCTGCCAGCCTCACATTAAAAATAGAAACTATAGACTTCGTGGTGTTAAGGAATCTAGGCTTGTCTGGCCTCAGAGGCAGAGCTCCTAATCACTGTATTCAACTCATGAAATGCTTTGCATATTACATCGATGTATTTTTCATCCATCAGACAAAATAAATTCCACAGCTTATGAACAAATTCTTTTTCCTCCCCACTTTTCCAGCTTTTCTTCTTTTGCTTTTCCCTCATTTAGGTAGTATGATTTGGTTTTAAGTCTCTGAGGAAAACATGTATGTGAGTCCATAGTAAAAAAACTTCTCTCCATAATATCTACCTGGAATAGATTTTGCTTCAATTCATCCCCTTCCCTGTGAATATACCTGGCTGTGGATTCAATTCCTCCTATGCCATTTTCAAAAGCACTGTATCATATTTCAGAAGTTTGGTGGTGTTTTTTGTTCTATTTTAAAGTAAATTCAGGCATTTTCTCAATATAGTATTCATTATTATGTTATTTCAATGTTTTTGGTACTTTTTCTTTTGAAGGCACTGCTTGTCTTTGTGACTAATTAACTAGTGTATTTACAGATAGGATAATTTTAATGGGACTTTATATTAGAACATTAACTAATAGGCAGACCCTTACACATTTCTAGGTCTCAAGAAAAAAGATTGTAAATGAACTTCTTTCACTCAGCAATTACTCCAATTCTACACAGAACTTAACTGTCTTTAATAATTTTTAATGTTTTATTTATTTTTGAGAGAGAAAGAGCAGAGCAAGGGCAGAGAGAGAGGGGGAGACACAGAATCTGAACTGTCAGCACAGAGCCCAATGTGGGACTCGAATCCATGAACTGTGAGATCATGACTTGAGCATAACCTACTCAGTTACCCAGGTGCCCCTTAAATGTCTTTAATAATTTTATAACAGGTCTAAATAACACGTTTAATTGCACTGTGCCTCAAAATTTTTTGTTCTCTATTTATATGTAAAGAAAAGGTAGAATGCCTTTTGATTCACTGATGAGAGGACAGAAAATATAAGCAGTCTAGAGTTGGGGTAGTTTGGGAAACTGGAATAAGGGGTTCAAAGAAGATTTGAAACAGCATATCAAAAACTCTGTGGGAAGAATTAATTCAGATTATATGAAATTGATATTCTAATGATTAGAATAATCCAATAATCTAAATGACTACATTTGGGAGCATTTGTCCTATGCCTAAACATAGGTATAACTTTTCTTTTGAGGAGGAGATTTTAAACTGATTTTGTAAAAGTTATAAGCATAGAGATGGGGAGAATTATTAGACTTTTAGAAGAATGGGGTTTAAAAAGTATACCGATTTGTGGTACCTGGGTGGCTGAGGTGGTTAAGTGTCTGACTTCGGCTCACGTCATGATCTCACAGTTTGTGCGTTTGAGCCCCACATAAGGCTCTGTGCTGACAGCTCAGAGCCTAGAGCCTATCTTCAGATTCCGTGTCTCCCTCTCTCTCTGTCCAATCCCCTCATGCTCTTTCTCTCTCACTCTCTCTCTCTCAAAAATAAATAAGCATTAAAAATAAAACAGTATGTTGATTACTGTTACTACATATACTATTTACAATGGAATTCTGAATATGAATATATTTTTGATGCATAATATAAATGTGTTAAAGTGTGATTGGATTGTGCAAAATAACCTAAATAATAAATGAATATGGATTTCTAGTTTTGAAGAATTTTTTGGCAAAAAATTTATTCTTGTATGTCTGAGTAAATTACCAAGAGAAATCAAAATACCAATTTATTCAGGATCTATTTCTTTCACCTGAATATGTGACAGTGATGTTTTGAAAGTTAATGCAGAATTATGCAAAATATGCAACTGACACACAGATTTCAACAAGGGTAAATGAGGGTAATCACCAAGCTTTTTCACATTACTGAGAATTGTCAAAATGCTGTGACAGTGCACTTTGTAATGAGTTAGGTGATTCATAGTTTACTTTGTACACATCTTGACTATTGTGAATCTAACAGAAGGCGTTAATAAGGAGGGATTGTGCTGTCTGCTTTTTTGGCTGGGTGAAATAAGATTCTGGGACTTCTGAATTTTCATATGGAGTCTTTGCATAGCTCTCATAGGACTCTGTTGAGGGGGATTCAGTCTCTTTATCAGAAGAAGAGTCAGTGATATTATATAGAAGTTGTCTTCACTCCAATCTACAAAATATCTGAACCAGATCTTCTGGTTCTCTACCTCATTTCAATTACCAGACTTCACCCTTAAATAAAATATGTGTAAATTAGAATAAGGCATGGAACTTAACCAGGGAATTATAGTGCCTCAATCCAAGAAGGTTTTACAAAGACTAGTATTTAAATTGTCAATTTTTTTTGGCCTCCTGGAAGGTTTTTCCCTCTTTTAGGCAATACTACCCTCAAGTACACTGTAGTTACAACGTAATAGGATTTTGAGTGAAGAGATACATGTTTCTCTTTTGTAAAGTGGAAAAGGGCTATCCCGAGTATGGACATGGGATGGGACAAAAGCCTGGTACCTCGCTTTTACAAAGAAGAAATAAGGGATTTGAGGATCTAGAATTGATTTTAGTAAAACCATCTGTTGTTTACAATAACCACCAGGACACCAGAACACAGGTACCTCTGTTTGAAGTCCACTGATTTCAATAGTTGTAAAAGTAATACTCAGTCTTTTTTTGGAGTTAAAAAAAAAAAGAGTCAATCTCTAATTGTTCTCTGCTTTGAAGCCTGTTTCACTAGGATACTAGGATAGCATCCAAGGGTGTCAGGTGGAGAAATGGTTATATCCTAGGTGGCTTTTGGGGAACTATTCTCCCCTTTCTTTTCTTGCTTCTTTCTTGTGTCTGCATGGACACTGTTATTTAATGGTCTCTCTACATCTTGCCCACTCGAATGCTGTGCACTTTTCAAGTCTCTGATACTAAAGTCTGAAAAGAGTGCAACTTGTGATATGCTTTACATTATTTAGGCAAGATTTGGAAGGATGAGGTTGGAAGCTACATTCAGTATCATGGAGTCTAAAAGTTCAAATTAAGACCTCCTCAATCTTACAACTCAAATTATGTACTCATTCTCCTTCATCCCAGCACTACTTATTAAGCGTCCACTCTGTTCTAGGCACTGTGCTCAGTTTTAAGAAAAATAAGGTGTGATCTCATTGTGGGTTGAACTCACAGACTTTGGACTCTCAGAAAATAATTAGCAAAATTTTGTAATACTATTTGAAAAGAGTTGTAAATAAGATGTACACCAAGTATCCTTGGAGCACTGGAAAGAAAATGATGAGTTCTCTCCTGGGGGAATTGGGAAGGCTTTAGCAAGAAGGTGACATTTGAGCAGGGAAGGTACTTAAAACACAGTTGTTAGAAAAGACCAATTTCAGCTAGAAGCAGAAGACACACTGCTGCTATATATGGGACAATGTACTCCACCAGCTCTGTTTTCTATGTATAACATTTCCAGGAAAACTTAGAAGTATCAGAACTGAAATAGAGTCTCAACTTAACAGTTACTGAAAGGGCTGAGTTTTTAAATGACCAGCGTCTGCTTCTAAGGAAATATCCAGGGATTTTATTTGATATATTTCCTGCCTACTTTAAAAATATAATGGCACATCAGAGTTATCTAATTTTAAGATCCAAAATAATGGACTCTATCTTTCTTTCTCTTTTAGTTTTATCATTGCCTTCTGCAATAAATAGATTTAAAAATTAATATCTTAGTCTTTTTGGGCTGCTGCGACTGAGTCCCAAAAGTTGGGTGGCTTACTGCCAACAGAAATTTATTTCTCACAGTTCTAGAGGTCAGGAAGTCCATGATCAAAGTGCTGGCAGATTCAGGGTCTGGTGAGGATATGCTGATTCACAGATGGCTGTCTTTTTGCTATTACCTCACATGGTAAAAAGGGGCAGAAGGCTTGCTAGGGTCTCTTTTAGAAAGGCACAGATCCCATTCCTAGAGATCCACTGTCATGACTGAATCACCTCCCAAAGTGCACCATCCAAACACCCTCACATTGGATGTCAATCTTCAACATATGAATTTTAGGGACACAACAAACATGCTGTCTGTGAAAACACCTGCCCAGGGGTTCTTCATTCTAGCACTATTAACATTTTTCAAAGTTTTCCTTTAAATTCTAGTTAATTAACATACAGTGTAATATTAGCTTCAGATGAACAATAGAGTGATTCAACAATTCCATACAATACCTAGTGACACTACTAAGGTTTTAAGCTAGCTCAACCTTTCCTTGTGCAGAGGCCATTGTGTGTGTTGTAGTATGGTTAGCAGCATCTTATTAGATGTCAGTAGAGCCCCCTGCTTTGTGACAACTAGAAATGTTTCAAGATATTACAAACTGTCCTTGGGGGAGGCAAAATAACCTCAGTTGAGAATTAACTGATTTAACTCAGTTCCAATGTTTTTAAGACTTTATTTTTCTTTGTTTAAATCAGATTTTGTCCTAGAGTCACTCTTGTCATACAGCATAATACTATTCTTACTGTCATTATTATTTTCTATCTAGATGGTCACTAACAATGTAGTTTTCTAAGCAGAGAGTAGTGTTAACCTTAATCACTTTTTTAGGCAATTGGGCCTGGCTTGGTAATCCACTGAGTGATTCAGATTACCTGTTTACTCCCTCAGAGGACTAGATATGTTAGATGATTTTGAATAGAATCATAGAAAAAGCACAGCCCAAGGTGTACTGCTATCCCTGGATCATGTGTCTTGGATAATATTTTCACACTACAATAGAACATAGCTTGAAATACTTTTGTGAGTTATAGGTTATAATATATTTCCCTGGTTAGAGGTGGAGAGTTGCAGATGAAGAATAGTAAAAAAAACCGACATGGTAGGAAGCATCGATCCTACTTCAGTCTGAACTACCTGTGAATGGCTCCTACTCCCATCTAATAGAGGCAGCAAATCATAGGAAAATGGAAAAAATACTTATTGTTCAGAGAATTCTCTGAGATGCTTCCCAATTTAAAACTAGGGGCAGTGGGCCAGGATACAATACTAAAGACAGAAATAAAACCACATATTTACCACTTCAGTGCTACTTCTTGATATGAGGGGAAAAAATCTCTTTGCTTACCCTCTGCACTCCTGAGGTTTCTTCATTAAATTGTCAAAAGTTCCATTGAGCACCACAGAAATTGAATTTCCTATTTTCAGAGCAAAAGGGAGAACGTTGAATGAATGGTGAATGAACAATGGTGCGTTAAAGAAAACTAAATTCAGCAATCATGTTATAAAATGCAGGATACTCGTACAGAAAGAAACATCCTAAAGTCCGTCTCATTTTTCTAGTTTAGTATTTTATGTACGTGAGAATACATAGAAAACATTTTGAACCAGTTCTCTTCTTAAAGAGAAACCTGTGAAAATTGCAAAACTTGCTAATCAAAATGAGCAATAGCCCAATTGCCAAATAATGCTAGTTTGAAATTCTATTCTAGAATCTCCTCTTCAGTATCTATTAAACATAACTCTGTTGGGGTACTAGGTAAAAAAAAAAAAAGCTGTACAAATACTTTCTGTTTTTCTAAGAGCTTTTAATTTATACTGAAAAGCCAAACATTTATATATTAGTGACAAGAGAATCAGTGGAGATATATGTTTTTAAATACCCCAACATTTAAACTCAGAAAATAATAAGATAAATACTATATAGTTAAGGAGGGAGGCTTTTCTGCAACTGTTTGGAGGACAAAATCTAGTTGCATTTATATAATGATGAAATTCTAGGCATGAGGTCCATTTTTGTACAAAGACTAGAGTAAAAACCAGGATGATATGGGTGCTAATCAACAGATCTATTTTTATTTTATTTTGCTTTTTACCAAAGCATGCAGGCACATTTTTAATGAGTTATACAGTGCTGTAAAAATCTCTCCTCACTTTCTTTCCATCTGCATATTCCATTCTCCAGAAAAAAAAAAAACATTTGCAATTCATAGAGTTATTTTTTCTTGAATTTAACTCATAGTTCCATATACTATACTAATTTTGCTATTTTTTGGTTTATAGATTTTGGTCATAATTTAGTGATTTCTTACAATAAATGAGTGTGCTGGGTCTCATGTGACATCCAATTAGTTCAATTAGATGAAGGTGGTAATTGCTAGATAGGTTTCTGATGAAGCTTCCTAAAAAAAGAGGTGAATCAGCTGGCAGGCACTGCTTACAACTCCCTCTAAATCTTTTCTTTTTCTGGGAAGAAGGAAATAGTGACTGTAATTGCAGCACCTTTCTTGTGATCATGAAATCACAACAGGACTGGGGTGCCTGGGTGGCTCAGTCAGTTAAGTGGCCAACTTTGGCTTAGGTCATGATCTCACAGTTCATGGGTTTGAGCCCCACTCATGCTCTGTGTCTCTCTCTTTCAAAAATAAACGTTTAAAAAAACAGAAATCACACCAAGAAAAGGAGAGGTGGTCAGCAGAAATACAGTCCACTCTCCCCATAACAGTCCCCAAGGACATCCATGTTTAATCCCAGGAATGTGTGACTATGTTGCTTTATGTGGCAAAAAGGACTTTGCAGGTGTGACCAGGAAGAGACTTGATAATTTAAGAAGAGAGACCTCCCTTTTGAAAACAAAAAGAAACTCTACTTATGAAGAACATTTGACTTTCTTAAAAATGCAAACAAATTATTTTTCACTGTTATGGTTCTTGAGAGCTGGTGATTCTAGTGCTCAAGAAGTAGATTTCACACAGAAAAGTATATTTCAAAATTAATTGCAAAAACAAACCCACAGCAAACACACCACCCTCTAAATAAATAAATAGTTGCCTTGGAATGTACCATCATGGATTTCAGATGTTCTTTGAAAAAAGGCTCACCACTTCCTTGGAAATCACCAGAGATGGAGTTACTCACAGAAGGAAATGCCTTTTAACAAGAAGCTGCTTGTGATGATCAAATTTATATGTCAGCTTGACCACAGGGTGCCTGGATATTTGGTCAAATATTATTCTGGGTGTTTCTATGATGGTGTTTTGGATGAGCTTAATATTTATGTAGGTATGTTTTGTTTCAAGTTTCTATTTAAAATGCTAGTTAGTTAACATAGAGTGTAATATTAGTTCCAGGAGTAGAATTTAATGTTTCACCCTTACATATAATACTCAGTGGATGGGCTTAACATTTAAGTTGGTAGACTGAGCAAAGCAATTTGCCCTCCCTCATCCAATGAATTGAAGGCCTGAATAGACAAAAAATATCAGTCCTCTCCTACGTAAGAAGAAATTCTTCCTGCTTTTCTACTTTGAGCTGTGAAATCAGCATTTTCCCAACTTTGGACATGAATTGAAACATAGTCTCTCTGGGTCTCGAGCTTGCCAGCCTTTGGACTGCAAATGTTAGCTATGAGTCCTGTTCCCCTCCCCACAGGCTCTGTTTTTGAGTTCTGCCAAGGAAGAATTCAGAGCCAAACTCTTAAGCAAGCAAGTGTTTAACAGTGGTCAAAGCGAAAGTACACTCTAAAAGTGGCATAGGGGACAAGCCTAGTGGCAGCACTTGCACTAGGATTGGCGAGGGTGGGGGCAGATGGGGGGTAGCGGGGGTTCTTACCTGTATCTGGGTTGAAGGGTCACACTATGGGCGGGAGGTCTTTGTTCCCCAATCACCTGGGAGTCTCCTTCTACAGATCAGTAGAGGGTAGTTTATGATCAAGTATGGTCCTTAGTGGAACTGTCATGGCAGCCATTCCCCTCAAAGCAAGTCAAAACTGCAATGGAAATATAATGTAATAAAGCTAAAAGTTACTTTAGGGCAGTGGTTATGGGGTGCCCCAGGGTTTTTACTGCTAGTTGTGGGACACTTTTCTTTTGCAGCCCTGCAGGTGGTTAGAAGTTTCTTTTAGATATCTTTTTGAGTTTTATCTTTTTCGGTTGTTGTTAGTCCCGTTCTTTGCTTTTATCTAGCTAACTGCCTACTCTGTCAGAACTGCTAGAACTACACCATTGGCTTCCTCGAGTCTTCAGCTTACCATTGCAGATCTTGGGACTTGTCAGCCCTTATAATTGCATGAGTCAATTCCTTATAATAAGACTTTCTTCCTGTCTCATTCCCTCTTCTCTGTCTTTCCGCCTCCCCGCCCCCACACACAATTGGTTTTGTTTCTCTGGAGAATCCTGACTAATAAACTCTTTGATTAAAACTGCTTGCTTCTTAGAAAATACAATCAGATTACAAGGCCCAGCTGGTGAAGTAAATGGTTCGCCACGGAGTTCACAGGGAGTTTACAGGATGAGATCAGCAGTTGTTGGTCTATGGTAAACATAAGAGCATTCAGTGAAGGAGGAAAAAGAGTATTGAAGGAAGGAAGTTTCCCCCAGTTCCCACTCAGCCTTTTAGCTTACTAAGAGTAAAGGATGTGTTCTGCAACATCTCAGGGAAAACATTTGAAACAGTTATAAAAAAGTCATAAGTCCATCTAGTATTATTTCCCAGGAAGGCTGTCTCTAAAAAGAAAGAGGAACCCACACAGGGTTTTATCATGGGGGATGAGGGCAGGTTCTGTCTCCCATTCACTTCTGTTCCTACATGATATAAGACATCATACAGGAGACTGTTATACCAAAGCTCCATCCCCCCCCCCCCACCCCCAGTCATGTCTCTCATAGGATGGTAAGTGAGATGTGGGAAGATACTTGAAGCACACCTCAAAGTTAATGGGACCATGCCACACTTGTACAGGAAATGTAAACCTGCTCAAAAATATCTTTGTAAGTCACATTTACATTGACACCATTTTTATAAAATAGTATCTCACTCTGGGAAGTCTGCTTTGACTTTTCTCTGCTTTATCCACAAACTTTTTCCTCCAAATGCAAATAACTGTTGAAATTTAGGCAGTGAGTTGACTGCCTCTGTATCTTCAAGAAAACTGGCTTTAAATCTCAGGACATACCCAGAAGAGAAGTGTTTCCCTTTGGACTTATGGAACTTGGTTCCCTTTTTGCTCCACCAATAAGTAGCTTAGAGTATATGGAGGACAGACCAAAAGCCAAGGGATTCAGGTGGTCTCTTAAAACAGAGCATGGCATGGAAACCAATTCTTCCCTAATGCCTCAGTAAGGACTGCAATCCCACTGAAACTTAATTTTAGCTTAGTAAGACTCATGTTGGACATCTTACCTACAGAACTATAAGATAGTAAATTTGTATTTTTAAGCCACTTAATTTGTAGTAATTTATTATGACAAAAAAGGAAGCTAATGTAGAAGCCAATTGTCAGAATATAAGAGAGGGAAAATATAAAAAATAGAAGGAATCTGGGACACTGATAATCACCTAGAGCCATGAATGACTACATTTGAACATTGTGTGTTTGAGAGAGGGAAAATGAAATCTCTATCTTCTACGTGTCACTGTTTTCTAAGTCTTTCTCATTATTAAGATCCAATTTTTCACTAATAGAATGAGGAGTTCTCTTATATGTTCTTTTCTCTTCCCTCATCTAAATCAATAATTCAATTTTTGCTGAAATGAATATTCAGTATTTATATTATTAAAACAATACAAGTAATTAATTTTTAAACCAAGAAATCTACCGTTATATCTTTTCTTGCATTGGAGATTATTTTATTTTCCAGAAGTGTGAGTGTATTGGTATGTTTCTAAATGGTTAAAGCTGTCAGGTTAGGTATTACTTCTGTTTTTCTATTCTTGAGGATCTCCTGTAAGCTTCCATTCCACTTTGCCATCCAGACTGGTTATAATATGGGCTTGCTGGCTACCCTCTATTTTGAGAAATCCTTTTACCTCTTTTCTGTGTTGGATTCTCTGATTCTTGAATTCTTGGATTCATTTTCTTGGTTTACTTGTTTTGATGGAATAGATAGTTTACCAGATTTCTGAGAAATCTACTTTATATGGAAAGTACATGTTTTGATTCCACATGTTTGAACCATTTGAATTCTTATTGTACACTTGACTGATATTTGGGATAGGTAGACTACCATAAATCATTTTTCTATCAGGATTGTATTCCATGTATAATCATTTTGTCATTATAATAATTTTGTTCCATGATTATATAACTTTTAATATTGCTATTGAAAAGTCCCATACTAATCGCATGAGTTATTTCTCTGGAGGCTTTTAGGTTCTCTCAGTATCAGGTTTCTGAAAATTCCCAGTGTTTCCTCTGTGGTGAAACTTTTTCCAATAGTTGAGCTTGAAGGCCTTTTCCATCTGTAGACTCATTTTCTTCAGTAATGGAATATGTTTTTGTATGATTTCTTCAGAATGCTTTCTAGCATTTGCTTTCCTACTTCAGGGATTCCTATTAGATGCTGATTTTCTTGCACTGACTTTTATTTCCTTTCCTCCTTGTTCTCTTTCTTTTGCATTTTATTCTATTTACCATATTTCTTTAATTTTCCAACAGTTTTGCACTTCTATTAATTTTTTATTTATGGTTTTTTTTAAATTATTGTTTATTTTGGAGAGAGAGAGAGAGAAGAGAGAGAGAGAGACAGAGCACGAGGTGGGGAGGGGCATAGAGGGAGACACAGCATTTGAGGTAGGCTCCGGGCTCTGAGCTGTCAGCACATCTGAGTCTGATGTGGGGCTTGAACTCATGAACCATGAGATCATGACTGGAGCTGCAGTCAGATACTTTAACCAACTGAGCCACCCAGGCTCCTCTCTAATCATATTTTTAGCATCTTGCTACAATTCATGAATTAATGCATGTGTTTACTCTCTGTATATAAGTTGTTTGGAGAAATATATCTCTCTTCTGCTTTTGTATTATGTTTCCTCCAAGTTTCTTCTGTTTGTCTTTTATCTTGGTTTGTAATGGTGGAAGTTTCAGTAAATTTTTCACAATTCTGCTAGTGCCACTCATATTTGAGAATCAGTAATTAAGGAACATTTATAAATTTTATTTCCTGCTCAGTCTTGTTTACAGATTGGTTTTACTGGAATAATTTTTCCAGTGGAGGACTCTTAAATGTCACTTTATGTCTTTTCTCTGGTGCATTCCAGGTTCCTCAGGAAAAGGCCTCTTAATCTTTAGGACAATTAATATGACCATTTGATTTATAACTAATCCTTTATGTTCAGTCCATCACAGCATTTTCTCTCTTTTCTGTGCCTATTCTTCTGAGGTCCAGATCTTTTCTGATTCTATTTTTTCTAGAGAATTATTTTCCCACTTCCTTCAAACAGAAGAGAGCAGAATTTGTGTGGTTGAGACAGGAGGGAGGATCTGTACTCTACGTGCTCTTTCTTTAGATTTTTCATGTCTTGTTTACTGCAGATTCCTGTGGCAACTAGTGCTTCCAATTATGAAGCTCTTTTGGGATTTGGAGACCAAATGAGCTTGCTTCTTGTTGACATCTTCATTCACCTTCCTTTCTTTATAAATTCAGTTTGTCATCTGATTCTGTCATCTCTTCCCCACCCTCAGCACCACCATGTGACTTCTAGCTCAATCTCTGTTTCAAGTGGGAGATCTTCAACATTGGTCACCCAGACTCCTGACCTGCTTCGCCCCCTTCCACCCCCATTCTGCACACTCTGTAACCAGAATGATTTTTCACCAATTCAATCAAATGACAGTTTTAATCTTTAATTCCTTTATAAAAAATCTTTATTTATTTATTTATTTATTTATTTATTTTTTATTTATTTATTTTGGGAGAGAGAGAGAAAGAGAGAGAGAGGGATCAGGGGAGGGGCAGAGGGAGACAGAGTATCCCAAGCAGGGATCGAATTTAGGAACCAGAGCTGAAATCAAGAGTCAGAAGCTTAACTGATTGAGCCACTCTGACACCCCATAAACTTTCATTTTTTATATGTGGTGTTTTGCATTAAAGATATCTACTTATTCCTTTTAAGATGAAGTTGGTGGTTCCCATTCTAATTTTAATTGTATTTTGTTGCTTTGATTTGCATTTTGAATATCTAAGAATAAAAGAGAGTTTTTACCTTTATCTTAAAGCTGAAATTCAATGTTAGATATTTAATGATAAAAAATTTCTAAATAAATGGCATAATTTTAAAAAATAAAGTCTGTTTTTTTAGCAAATAACTTAAAAGTTACCTAAGTATATAGAAGCAAAACAATAGTTTAATTAAGTTTAGTTGTTTAGTTTTTATTGGTTAACATCAGAATCTGAACAGTTTTAATCACATACTTTGTTTAAAACATCTATTCAAAAATTAAAGGGCAGGCAAACTTAGACATCACTTAGGCAAAACCACTCACTTAGAGATAATAGGTCTCAAAATGTAGTTGTATTAAGTTCAGTCTTTGTGGTTGTGGCAGTATGAGCAGGCCTACTGATGACAAAAATCTCAACATAAAGGGAACAGATGAGTGAGTGAGTAAATAAGTAGAGGTCAGATATATAAGAAAACCCAGCATTAATACTCTTCAGAGTCAGATGTATATAATAAGACAAAGAAATACAGAAAGATCCTGAGATCTACCACTAACAAACTAGTTACTAATGTACTTTTACATTTCTATTTCCATGTTTTACCTTATACTATTATCTAAATTTGAAATGCTTGAATAGAAGTTTGAGTGGTTTTGTGTGTGTATGTGTGTGTGTGTATTGTGTTGTAATGATACTTGAACCTAATTTAGAAACCAAATTACATTTTATACAATTCATATAGTACTTCTATTTGTATTCACTCCTTAGGTGGATTATAAACTGGTTTTTATCCCAGCATATAGCAAAATGCCTATCTATGGAAGCTTTTTCAAGTCTTTGAATTGAATTAAATGTCATGATTAACTAAACCCACAGCAAATCCCCAATAATCTTAATTTGTAAGGTCATCATTTTCTATGCCATTTTTGAAAACATTTGCACTATTTTAAATTTGTTTTCATTTGAAGCCTAGGTAGAAGGGAAATGTCTTATGCATTGAAAGTATTATTTTCATTCTTGTTTCTTTCTCAGCACTTCTGACAGTGTCTTCTGCATAGAAAATTCAATGTGCCTCTGTTGATTGAACAAACTGCAAAGAGATGCACTTAGGTAGAGGCAAAAGAGTAAGAAAACTGCATACTGACAATGAAATTGAAAGACAGAAATATATCTCTATTTTCTTGGTGAATCATCACATAACGTGGTAATCATAAACAAAGTATTTAATGCTCGTGTAATTTATAAACACTTGTGAGATGTCAGTCTACCTTGTATATTCCACACATGTATGTGAGTATGTGGGTCGAAGTACTAGGAGGTTAATAGCTTGTTCAAAATCACCTGTCCACTAAGTGACAAACTTATTCTTAATAATATTATTAAAATCATTTTATTAGTATTAATATTCTTATTATCATATTATTTAGTGGTCATGATAAGGGTAGATTTGGCTGCCAAATATTTATAAGTATGTTTTCATAAGTACAGCTACAGAAGGGAATATAATCTTTAAATATGCTCTTGATGAATGTAAATGGCCTGGTCACTTTTCCATACTCTTAAGCAAATACTATTAATTTCAGAATCTGGGAACAGGAACTGTGTGAAAGAAAGCATTTCTTTTTGGAGCAATTCCTTTTAGCATTATATATAACACAAAGATTGTACGGGAGCCACATGTTGATATGGGGATAAGAAATAAATATCATACATGCTAATTTAAATAATTAAACAATGGAATAAAAATGATGTTTAATTATCACAGGGAATTATTTATTATTACTAATTTCTTCAGGTGATGCTGAAGGAGTGTAGAATAAAGGGAATTTCAGTTTCAGAATAGATGAGTCTCATACAACTTTATATCAAAGATTTAAAATACTCAAAGTTTAGGGGTACCTGGGTGGCTCAGTCTGTTAAGCCTCTGTCTTCAACTCCAGTCATGATCTTACAGTTCAGCTAGTGAGGTTGAGCCCTGCGTGGGACTCTATGCTGAGAATGATAGTGACAAGCCTGCTTTGATTTTTGCCTCTTTCTCTGCCCCTCTCCTGTTCATACTCTCTCTGTAAGATTTTGAATGAAAATTTTACTCAACAAGTTTTTAAGTTCTCTGTTTAGAAGTAAACATGATACAAATTAAATGTTCTTATGACCTAAATTGTTCCTCCCAAGAACATTTTGTTTTGTCCTATAGTTTCTTTCATCAAAAGTACCTTAAAACAACTTATGGAGATAGAAAATTAGTATGTAAAATGCCCATATTTTCATTTCTAAATTCTGACAAATCAACTGAATTTAAAACAATAAAATAAACCAAACACAGTGCAGTGTGACTGGTATCAATTTTTCCCATAACCAATGTTATTGAGAAATATTTATCAACATGAATCTCCTTAATCTCAGGTGCCTATATGATATGGTGTTTTCCTTTAATAAGTGCAATATATATTTATCTACATACCAAGTTCCTATTCAACTGGGCTTTATATTTTCATTATCATAGTGCTTATAAATATTAATATATTAAGCACTAAATCTATGTGAAGCATTCTGCTAAGATTCTTACATGTGTATTACCTCACTTAATACGGGTAATGATGCTACAAGGTAGTTATCACCTCTATCATCCAGGTAAAGAGAGTAATAAGGTACATGGTGGAGAGGGTTACACATTGTCCAGGGTCTACAGGGAGTAGTACTAGAATAGGAGTCAAATTCTGATAGTAAGGTTACAGCAACTGCCCTCCTGAAGCTCTTTAGAGATGGCTGTATTTTAACTTCAAATGAAAAAAAAAAAAACATTGGAGTGGACATTGAGGTAGAGCTGAAAATAATAATCTGTAATCACTAAATATTTCATAGAATTATAACAGGATACTGAAATCTTACTAAGGTGCTCACTTGTACTTTCTTTTTAAAAAATCTATTTTATCTCACCTTAAATACAGCAGAGTGGACTTAAGGGTGTTAGGAAATGTAGTTTTTTGTAGGCTTCTGTAGGTTACAATTAAATATTCAAAATGAAAATAGAATGACAAATATGGCATTTTATTTATAATATATTATTTATGAGGACTAAAAGCCCAATAGAGAAGTTTTCATATCTAATTTTTTATATTATTTTTTCTCAGATGCGAAGTAATTTTGGAGAATGTTACTTTTTAAGTTACTTTAACTTATTACTTCAAGGGTTTACTGACACAAATTGCAATAACATAAAATTAAAATATTATGAATCAGAGTCAAATATGAAAGTATTTGTTTTTCAAACTTGAGTAGATAGAAATCCATTTTTAAAAGAATGTTTATATTTAAATACACAGCAGATGTAAATGACTTGATGTGAACTGACGATTTGTTGTTACAATATACTATTCCACAAGAAGTTCAAATGATTCCTGAGGTTAAATTTTCTATGTGTAATAATGGTTTAATTTAATTTTTTACTAATAGATACGAATTCATACATGAAATTAAGTTTTTAAAATTTATTAATGTTAAAGTTAAAATCCACAGGTATGTGTATGTGTGCGTGTGTGTGTGCGTACGCGTGTGTGGTTGTAGTCCATGATTTTCCTGCTCTAATGAACTTAAAAAAACTGTTCATATTAATATTTCACTTACATATATTGATGAAAGGAGGATAAGGCAAGCTGAAGGCAAAGTACAAGTTACCATGCACCCCCCACCCCTGGTGGAACATGTGTGATACTCCTTGGACACTCCTGGCTACCCAATAACAAAGAAATGTGGTTTAAGTGCTTGCCATGGTAATGTGGGAAACCAAGGTAATTGAAAAATTAAATTCCTTTACTGCCTATAGCCCATTGATGAGTCCTTGAAACAGGCAGAGTGACATCCTCTAGAAGCTCAGCTGCCTGGATTATCACACTTTGCTAGGGCAAAAGAGAATCCCGATTTACCATTATTCTGACTCCCCATAGCCCATAAGTCTATTTTAACATATAAAAATTCCTTTGGAAACTTCCTTTATCTCTACCCCTCTCCCCAGGATATATGCCGGCAATCATACTCCAAGCTTGTAGCCCCCTAATATACATCTGAAAGGATCTCATGACTGATGTTTCACTAAGTGGTAATAAGTGGGATTTTCCTAACAGCAGCTGGCCCTTCCAGATCCTGGAAACCGTGCTTTCAAAATTCCTTAGAGACTTACTCTATCCCTAACTCCCTCCCAACCTGAGGGTGTGTAATCAGTTAGCTGTCACAACCATAGTGCAGCCCTTTTTTGCCCATGGGTCTTGTCCCCATGCTTTAATAAAAGCACCTTTTTTTGCACTGAAGATGTCTTCAAGAATTCTTTCTTGGCTGTCAGCTCTGAACCCCACCATCACCCCAAAGCATCATCAACGGTGATGTGGGAAACAAAGCAAACGCAAAATTTCATTCCCTTACTGCCTGTAGCCCATTGACAAGTCCTTGAAACAGGAAGAGTGACCTCCTTCTAGGAGCTTAGCTGCCACAATGATGACACTGTGCTAGGGGCAAAAGGGAATCTTGACTTAACAGTTTGCTGAGCCCCAAGGATCCTGTGAGTATCCTTAAACACATAAAAATTCCTTTGCAAACCTCCTTTTTCTTTAGTCCCCAAGTATATATTGGCAATTATATTCAAGCATATGGCCCCTGATATATATCTGAAGGGTCTCATGACTTAGATTTTACTAAACCATAATAAATGACATTTTCCCAACAACAGATAGTCCCTCATACCCTGGAAACCTTGCTTCCAAAATTCCTTAGAGACTTTTGCTGTCCCTAACCCTCTCCCGCTCCTAGGGTATATAATCACCCGTCACAACCCAGTGCAGCTCTTTCTGCCCACGGGTCTTGTCCCCATGGCTTAATAAAATCATCCTTTTTTTGCACCAAAGGCACCTTCAAGAATTCTTTCTTGGCCGTTGGCTCTGAATTCCACCATCATCCCCAAACCCCATATCACTATATTTTATGTAAATTTTTGAACTCTCACTAGGCATCACCCAATACTTTCTATTGGTCTTCATAAATTTGTAAACAGCCTGTACTCTTACCACGTTTTTATTTTTCTACCTTCCTTGATGGATGCTGCTCATTAAGTTACTTTACACATCTTTTATAAATTTTTTTTAATATTTATTTATTTTTGAGAGACAGAGAGAGACAGAGTGTGAGCAGGGGAGGGGCAGAGAAAGAGGGACACACAGAATCAGAGGGAGGCTCCAGGCTCTGAGCTGTCAGCATAGAGCCCGATGCCAGGCTCAAACCCACAAGTGGTGGTATCATGACCTGAGCCAAAGCCAGATGCTTAACCTACTGAGCTACCCAGGCGCCATTACTTTAGACATCTTCAACGTGCATTGAAATTGAGTTAACTCAGAAATCTAAAAAATGATACTCTTTGTATCAATGTGCCAGTTATGAATTTAGTGTCTCAGCTTCAAATCCACATTGCCTTTTCTGTGATCCTGAAGCTGGATCCTAGAACTATTCTTTTTTTTTTTTTTTTTTTTTGGCCAGACATCCTGAGACTAAGCTTCATTGATTGAGTGCATTTGAAGGACACTGGAAAACAGAGATTTCTCTTCTGGAGCTAGGTGGGTTCTTACAGGCAGGATCATAGGGTGCATATGGTTTCTGAAGTAGCCAGAACTTGCAACACAGCGAGCTTCTGTAGGACTAGGCTTCTGCAAGACCTGGCTGAATAGAGTCAGGGAGACTGTACCTTCTCTGAATGGCCTGCCCCAGAACCCCCTCAGGTAGCTTGGTTGTGTTGAGGAGGAAGACCTTCCTCTGCCTTGTTGTCCTTCTAGCTGAACTTAGATTCAAATTGCCTTGAAAGAGATTAACAGGGGGAAAAAAGTCAAATTTAATAGTTAACATAAGGGGAATCCATGTAGATATGAAATTCCAAAGACCACATGTATCTCATATGAGCTAAGGAAGGGGTAGGGGGCCTGAAGATACAAAGGGGATAGAGCTTATTAGCTAGAAGGTGAAAGAAGATGCAAGGAAAAACAAGTTTGCTTTACTATGCACATAAGTTCCTTAAGTAAAAGGGAGTCTCTGTTGATAGAAAGATTCTATTAACAGGCTCTCCTTTCCAATGTAAATTTAAGCACTTGTGGGGGAGGCAGAGAGCATCCCTCTCACCTTCCCTCCTTGATCTCCTGGGTTTGGGTTACTTTTAACTCAAAATAATCTTAATGCCCAAGTGGTCCATCTTGGGGAAGCTGCCCTGGGCCCCTGCTGTAGCCTCAGTGAATGCCTCCACGACCCAGAGTGACAGCTAGTTACTTTCCAAGGAGATCTGGAACTCAGCCCCTTTAAAAAACAAGCATGGGGAAGAAACTCAGGTACTCAGGTACTTTCCTCAGGTACTCTGTCTGAGCCATAGGGGTAGTAGCCCTATTCTACATTTTTTACTTTATGTTCTTTAGAGGTCTTTTACTCCTACCTTGCCAATCCTCTTTTCTCTACTTTTCTATTATAGTTGGCAATTCTTTATATCAAACTTTCCCTGTTCAAATTATTGTATAATTTCTGTTTTCTGGTTAGATGCTCATTACTAATATAATCATTAACAAACTATTATGTATACTACCCATCTTCACTAAGACTGAAGATTCTTTAGTGCATATTGTTGAAGAGTTGTCTGTGTATAAGATATGCCTACAATGATGAGGGAGCATAAGGCAAGCTAAGGGGCAAAGCACAAGCTAACACCACCTCCACCTCCCTCCTGAGGTGGAATCTGTGTGATATTCCTTGGACACTCCCAACTATCCAAGAATAAAGGAAAGGAATGTAAGTTCTTGCCATGGTGATGTGGGAAACTAAGGCAAATGAAAAATTAAATTCCCTTATTGCCTGCAACCCATTGACAAGTTCTTAAAACAAGCAGAGTGACCTCCTTCTAGGGGCTCAGCTGCCTTGATGATGACACTTTGCTAGGGGCAAAAGAGAACCTTGGCTTAACATTGTCCCAACTTCAAGGATCCTGAAAATCTATTTCCTTTATCTCAGCTGCCCCAGGATATATGCTGGCAATCTTGCTCTAAGCTTATGCTTCCCTCCCTCACCCCATATGCATCTGAGAGATCTCATGACTGACTTTGTATTAAATGCTGATAAATGGTGTTTCCCTAGCAACAGCTAGCCCCTCAAGGTCCTGGAAACCGTGCTTCCAAAATACCTTAGAGAGTTACTGTATTCCTGACCTCCTCCCAACCTGACAGTATATAATGAGTTACCCATCACAACCCCAGTACAACTCTTCCTGCCCATGGGTCCTGTCCCCATCCTTTAATAAAATCACCTTTTTACACCAAAGATGTCTTCAAGCATTCTTTCTTGGCTATTGGCTCTATACCACCCCACAAACCCCCATCACCCCATAACTTCATCATACGATTTCTATGGAGTACATAGAAGACTAGGAACTCATCAAGACCAGTATTTTTTTATAATACAACTTCCTTATAATAACTTAGTTTACTGTGACATTGAAACCCAGCTAAAGGGCACAGGAAAGCATTTAATTAACGGAAGTAACACAACTAGGCAAATAAATTAATGCAAATAACTACAACAAGATAGTTTTAAACATATCAACCTGGCAAGTTTCTTGTCAATTTTATTTTCATATTGAAATAAATAAATTTAATGCATGAATGTGTAGGAGAAATCGTTATTCGCAAGCAATTTTATATCCCTGTTGTTAGTAAGCGATGCATGAGTCCAAGCAGAGTTAGAAGGTTTAAAACAGAATAAATGTCAACTTGAAAGGTACTTAACTTTACTTCAAATATCTCCACTCTAAAAATGCCTATTAAGGTAGGAGTCAATGGAATCCTAAGTAGAAGAAAGTAAATACTAATCAAGGGGAATGACTTCATCATCTAGACTTTCTTAGCAACTCGCACATGTCCTCATGCATTTTGGGCACTCAATAAAAATATGTTATATGGATGAGTGGATTTAGCTATATGTGACTAGGATTTTACTTTTTTTCTTATAAAGTAAAATATTAAAAGACTTAATACTGTGAGGAAGATTTTAAAACTGTAACTTTATTCATCTATTACAGAAACTAATCTTTGCTCATGAAGTATAGACTTAATGATAGGTAGTCATGTTAGGTACTAACTGTTTTCACTCTTTTCTGGCTAGATGAAGAGAGGGGAAACAATAGAAACTTTGTTTTTAAAACATTAGGAAATGTTTATAGATTTTATAACATTGAAAAGTCACTATTATTATACCACCAATAACCTCTTGACTTACTATCAGTTGGTCAAATTTTTACCATGTATTTATTTAACATATTCTTTCTGTATAAACAGTTGCATTCTAGTGGATACAAGGAAAATTCTTGTCTTCTAAGGAGTCAGTATAGTGGGGGTAAAAAGGATTACTATGAGGTAAAATATATGAATTTTTTTCCCCAGTTCTCTGCACTCCCATCTTATCCCTGTCTCATATCACTCCATCTCTGGTCTCTAGGACAAAGGAAGATAAATATCTAAGTCTTAATTTTTCCATTTGCAGATGCGGAATTTGCTTGCTTTTATATCCCTTACATTGTTTTGAGGACCAAGAAAGGTAGTATAATAAACATGTATTAAAAACTAAGTAATAACATGTATAATTTTATAATAAGGCCAAGTGTTAAGGTATGGTTAAAAGCAGTATTCCACAGATAGCACAGGTATATTGATTAATATTTTCATGGGAGCCTGTCCGGCAGTATAGGTGCTATAGAGGTGTGTTGACATTATGATGTAGTAGACAAAGACACAGGCTTTGAAATCAATCCAGCATGGGTTAAGATCCACAATTTGTCCTTTACTAACTGAAATAATTTGGGTAAGATACTTAATTTTCACTGATCTCATTTTTTCTCATCTTTAAAATGGGATAATAATGCTTAGTTTATAGAGTTGTGAGATATAAAGTGAGCATTTTAGGCTTTTATCACACAGTATGTGGGATATACTAAATCCCCTATTAATATTTTAATATAGATTTCAATGACTTTGCAATGTAATCTTGATTTCTTTAAAATTTTTTAAGTGTTCATGTGTTTTTGAGAGAGAGAGAGTGGGGAGCGAGATAGAGAGAGGGACACAGAACTCAAAAACAGGCTCCAGGCTCTGAGCTGTCAGCGCAGAGCCCAGCGTGGGGGGTAGAACTCATGAACCGTGAAATCATGATCTGAGCCAAAGTCAGATGTTTAACCAACTGAGCCACCCAGGTGTCCCTATTATCCTGATTTCTAATAAAAATAGCGAGCATGCAAGATAGAGTGAGTACCTGTTGTCTTACATCAAAAATCAAATAAAGCTTTAGAATTCTTATAATTGGTATAAATTGCAAATCTCTAAGGAAAATTCAAACAATATAATATGATGTTTGACTTAATCATAGACCAAAATATATAACTAAATATCATCCTGAAAGATATCATGTTTTGTTTTCATATTAGAAAAGAGTCAGAGATTGACTCTCCTGAGGACAGTTGAAAGCTTTGTGAAATGGATGGATACTCTTGGTTGTGTTACTGGAGTAATAAATTGAGTCAGATCCAAGAGCACCTGTGTAAGCACCTAATATATTTTAAAGTTCAGGGCATGTATGTGACTCAGTTGGATAAGCATCCAATTTTGGCTCAAGTCATGATCTCATAGTTCTTGAGTTTGAGGCCCACATTGGGCTGTATGCTCACAGCTGTAGCCTGGAGCCTGGTTCAGATTCTGTGCCTCCCTCTCTCTCTGCCCCTTCCCCACTCATATGCTCTCTCTCTCTCTCTCTCTCTCAAAAATAAATGAACATTAAAAATCTTTGTAAAAAATATTGTTTTATTTGGGATGAAGACCATGTGATGACTGAGGTTATAAAGATGGGGAAACTGAAAAAAATTAGAATATTGCTGTTTTTTGAAAGCATAGAAGTAGAAATGGAAGGAAATAATTCTATCCTAAGAGTTGCTCTCTACTTGTGACCTGAAATCAAAACTGACTGAGAGTTCTACAATTTCTAGTTTCCAAGGTTAAAAAGACTAAATTGCAATGGTTATTATGGTAGTTTGGAAGCTACAACAGTAACAGGAAGTAATCCAGTGACCTGCTTTTGCCAAGTACTTTCTTTTGAGTGTTAAACACTAAACAAGAATAGGAGCCTACAACAAAAGGCCTATTATTCCAAATTGAGTTAAGATCAGCATTAGGTAAAGCCAAATTGCTTTAAGACCTTTAAACTAAAGGCCATGGTATACAACAGCATGCAGAAACCAATAGAAAAAGAATAGAGAATTTAGCACTTCAGACTTAAAGATTTTATCTAGACAAGATCCTTAACTGTGATTATATATAATTTACCTGCAACATGTAATTCTTTCCTGTAGAAGATTATAAATCCTCACTCTGGGGAACTCAGGCTTTCCCCCAATGAAACAGATGTGGGCAGAAGTGATATATGTCTTTATAGGGCACAGTCGGTATATGATTCATAATCTCCTTTCCCTCTATTTCAACAACTACAATGCTGTAAAAAGAGCTTTAGTCCTGGAATGAAAGTCAATGTTGGTTGTGACTATCTTTTAGATTTGTGGTTGAAAATATATAAACCTTTGTTACTGTCAAATCTGACATTTTAGGGTTCTTTATTAGCACAACATATTCTAATCTGGTTATACGTAAAGTCCTATTCTCTTAGGAAGCCAAGAGAATGTTCCAAAAGATAGTAATTGACCTGCTGCCTCAATTATTAAATATGGGTCTTCATTATGGAAATAAATTTGTACTGTCCAAAAGAGAGCTAGCAGAAAGGGAGATATGAAGGGCTGGTATGGAGAAAATTTGATAAAAGGCATAAGGTGGAGTTAGTCCCATAATTTTTGAAAAAGGGGATAGATACTAAGGAAAGAACTAGAATTCCATATTTCCCAGAAATAGTCTGTCTTAGTGCCATGGGAAGGCATGTGGCCTCAGTACAAACACAAAGATGAATTTCAAAGAGCAGCATCTAGAGTTTGTGGTCAATTATGCTATCTGTAGCAGGAGGTCTGGGAGTAAAAATCAAGGTAGATATAAAGCATGACATATTCTACTTAATGGATTAAAATCAAATGAACATTATTTTATTCCTCACCCCTTGAATCGTTTTACTTTTTTTCTATTTTATTTCTTTTTAATAATCTGTGTACTAATTCAAAAATGGCCTTCCCCCACAGCTACACTTTCACTTTCCTTCTTTTTTTAAAATTTTCTTTCCTTTCCTTATTTCCTTATTTTCCTTTTTCTTAAGAACAAGTTTCTTAGGAATGGACTGCCAGACAGAAGTTTTTGATGATGGTCACTTAGTCCTTGTCAGCAGGCCCTTGAACGCTTGGCGGAGAAAAGTGTTGGCCAGTCCCCATAGGAAACAAACACTAACAATGACACATACCCCCCCCCCCCCCCCCGCCGTGGCTCAGTCAGTTGAGTAT